>NW_026960707.1:0-56334 GCF_021018805.1 Prinia subflava | reverse complement strand
AAACACAGACAACCAACAGGACTTGTGTCTTTAGAAAACCAACACAGCAACAGCAAAGCATAGTGTTCTACATAGCTCTTCCATGGGAAAACAAGCAATTTAGATCCTAAAACCTTTGCTCTTGCTCTGCAGACGAGGAACACACCAACTGGTACAAAATATACTTCACTTGTGGAAAAGGGGCAAGAAAGTGTCTGCAGCAGCTTCTCTGCTTGCTGCAAACACAGACAACCAACAGGACTTGTGTCTTGAGAAAACCAACACAGCAACAGCAAAGCATAGTGTTCTACAGAGCTCTTCCATGGAAATCAAGCAATTTAGGTCCTAACACATTAGCTCTTGCTTTGCAGACGAGGAACACACCAACTGGTACAAAATATACGTCAGTAGTGGAGAAAGCAGGTACGTGTCTTCAAGAGCTTCTCTGCTTGCTGCAAACACAGACCACCAACAGGGCTTGTGTCTTGAGAAAACCAACACAGCAACAGCAAAGCATAGTGTTCTTAATAGCTCTTCCATGGAAAACAAGCAATTTAGATCCTAAAACCTTTGCTCTTGCTCTGCAGACGAGGAAAACACCAACTGGTACAAAAATATACTTCACTAGTGGAAAAGGAGCAAGAAAGTGTCTGCAGCAGCTTCTCTGCTTGCTGAAAACACAGAGAACAAACAGGGCTTGTGTCTTGAGAAAACAAACACAGCAACCGAAAACCATAGTGTTCTACATAGCTCTTCCATGGAAAACAAGCAATTTAGATCCTAAAACCTTTGCTCTTGCTCTGCAGACGAGGAATACACCAACTGGTACAAAATATACTTCACTTGTGGAAAAGGGGCAAGAAAGTGTCTGCAGCAGCTTTTCTGCTCGCTGGAAACTCAGACAAGCAACAAGACTTGTGTCTTGAGAAAACCAACACAGTAACAGCAAAGCACAGTGTTCTACATAGCTCTTCCATGGAAATCAAGCAATTTAGGTCCTAAAACCTTTGCTCTTGCTTTGCAGACGAGGAACACACCAACTGGTACAAAATATACGTCAGTAGTGGAGAAAGCAGTACGTGTCTTCAAGAGCTTCTCTGCTTGCTGAAAACACAGGGAACAAACAAGGCTTGTGTGTTTAGAAAACCAACACAGCAACAGCAAAGCATAGTGTTCTTAATAGCTCTTCCATGGAAAACAAGCAATTTAGATCCTAAAACCTTTGCTCTTGCTCTGCAGACGAGGAATACACCAACTGGTACAAAATATACTTCACTTGTGGAAAAGAGGCAAGAAAGTGTCTGCAGCAGCTTTTCTGCTCGCTGGAAACACATACAACTAACAAGGCTTGTGTCTTGAGAAAACCAACACAGTAACAGCAAAGCACAGTGTTCTACATATCTCTTCCAAGGAAATCAAGCAATTTAGGTCCTAAAACCTTTGCTCCTGCTCTCCAGACGAGGAATACACCAACTGGTACAAAAATATACTTCACTAGTGGAACAAGGAGCAAGAAAGTGTTTGCAGCAGCTTCTCTGCTTGCTGAAACACAGGGAACAAACAGGGTTTGTGTCTTTAGAAAACCAACACAGCAACAGCAAAGCATAGTGTTCTTAATAGCTCTTCCATGGAAAACAAGCAATTTAGATCCTAAAACCTTTGCTCTTGCTCTGCAGACGAGGAATACACCAACTGGTACAAAATATACTTCACTTGTGGAAAAGGGGCAAGAAAGTGTCTGCAGCAGCTTTTCTGCTCGCTGGAAACTCAGACAACCAACAAGACTTGTGTCTTGAGAAAACCAACACAGCAACAGCAAAGCATAGTGTTCTACAGAGCTCTTCCATGGAAATCAAGCAATTTAAGTCCTAAAACCTTTGCTCTTTCTCTGCAGACGTGGAACACACTAACTGGTACAAAATATACGTCAGTAGTGGAGAAAGCAGGTACGTGTCTTCAAGAGCTTCTCTGCTTGCTGAAAACACAGGGAACAAACAGGGCTTGTGTCTTTAGAAAACCAACACAGCAACAGCAAAGCATAGTGTTCTTAATAGCTCTTCCAATGAAATCAAGCAATTTAAGTCCTAAAACCTTTGATCCGTCTCTGCAGACGAGGAATACACCAACTGGTACAAAATATACTTCACTTGTGGAAAAGGGGCAAGAAAGTGTCTGCAGCAGCTTTTCTGCTCGCTGGAAACTCAGACAAAAACAAGACTTGTGTCTGAGAAAACCAACACAGTAACAGCAAAGCACAGTGTTCTACATAGCTCTTCCAAGGAAATCAAGCAATTTAAGTCCTAAAACCTTTGCTCTTGCTTTGCAGACGAGGAATACACCAACTGGTACAAAATATACGTCAGTAGTGGAGAAAGCAGGTACGTGTCTTCAAGAGCTTCTCTGCTTGCTGAAAACACAGGGAACAAACAGGGCTTGTGTGTTTAGAAAACCAACACAGCAACAGCAAAGCATAGTGTTCTTAATAGCTCTTCCATGGAAAACAAGCAATTTAGATCCTAAAACCTTTGCTCCTGCTCTCCAGACGAGGAATACACCAACTGGTACAAAATATACTTCACTTGTGGAAAAGGGGCAAGAAAGTGTCTGCAGCAGCTTTTCTGCTCGCTGGAAACACATACAACTAACAAGGCTTGTGTCTTGAGAAAACCAACACAGTAACAGCAGAGCACAGTGTTCTACATATCTCTTCCAAGGAAATCAAGCAATTTAGGTCCTAAAACCTTTGCTCCTGCTCTTCAGAGGAGGAATACACCAACTGGTACAAAATATACTTCACTAGTGGAAAAGGAGCAAGAAAGTGTCTGCAGCAGCTTCTCTGCTTGCTGAAAACACAGAGAACAAACAGGGCTTGTGTCTTGAGAAAACAAACACAGCAACCGAAAACCATAGTGTTCTACATAGCTCTTCCATGGAAAACAAGCAATTTAGATCCTAAAACCTTTGCTCTTGCTCTGCAGACCAGGAATACACCAACTGGTACAAAATATACTTCACTTGTGGAAAAGGGGCAAGAAAGTGTCTGCAGCAGCTTTTCTGCTCGCTGGAAACACATACAACTAACAAGGCTTGTGTCTTGAGAAAACCAACACAGTAACAGCAAAGCACAGTGTTCTACATATCTCTTCCAAGGAAATCAAGCAATTTAGGTCCTAAAACCTTTGCTCCTGCTCTCCAGACGAGGATACACCAACTGGTACAAAATATTCGTCAGTAGTGGAGAAAGGAGGTACGTGTCTTCAAGAGCTTCTCTGCTCGCTGCAAGTACAGAGAACAAACAGGGTTTGTTTCTTGAGAAAACCAACACAGCAACAGCAAAGCATAGTGTTCTACAGAGCTCTTCCATGGAAATCAAGCAATTTAGGTCCTAACACCTTTGCTCTTGCTCTGCAGACGAGTAACACACCAACTGGTACAAAATATACGTCAGTAGTGGAGAAAGCAGGTACGTGTCTTCAAGAGCTTCTCTGCTTGCTGCAAACACAGACCACCAACAGGGCTTGTGTCTTGAGAAAACCAACACAGCAACAGCAAAGCATAGTGTTCTACATAGCTCTTATGGAAAACAAGCAATTTAGATCCTAAAACCTTTGCTCTTGCTCTGCAGACGAGGAATACACCAACTGGTACAAAATATACTTCACTTGTGGAAAAGGGGAAGAAAGTGTCTGCAGCAGCTTTTCTGCTCGCTGAAAACTCAGACAACCAACAAGACTTGTGTCTTGAGAAAACCAACACAGTAACAGAAAAGCATAGTGTTCTACAGAGCTCTTCCATGGAAATCAAGCAATTTAAGTCCTAAAACCTTTGCTCTTGCTCTGCAGACGAGGAACACACTAACTGGTACAAAATATACGTCAGTAGTGGAGAAAGCAGGTACGTGTCTTCAAGAGCTTCTCTGCTTGCTGAAAACACAGGGAAAAAACCGGGCTTGTGTCTTTAGAAAACCAACACAGCAACAGCAAAGCATAGTGTTCTTAATAGCTCTTCCAATGAAATCAAGCAATTTAAGTCCTAAAACCTTTGATCCGTCTCTGCAGACGAGGAACACACTACCTGGTACAAAATATACTTCACTTGTGGAAAAGGGGGAAGAAAGTGTCTGCAGCAGCTTTCTGCTCGCTGGAAACACATACAACTTACAAGGCTTGTGTCTTGAGAAAACCAACACAGTAACAGCAAAGCACAGTGTTCTACATATCTCTTCCAAGGAAATCAAGCAATTTAGGTCCTAAAACCTTTGATCTTGCTCTCCAGACGAGGAATACACCAACTGGTACAAAATATACGTCAGTAGTGGAGAAAGCAGGTACGTGTCTTCAAGAGCTTCTCTGCTCGCTGCAAGTACAGAGAACAAACAGGGTTTGTTTCTTGAGAAAACCGACACAGCAACAGCAAAGCATAGTGTTCTACAGAGCTCTTCCATGGAAAACAAGCAATTTAGGTCCTAACACCTTTGCTGTTGCTCTGCAGACGAGGAACACACCAACTGGTACAAAATATACTTCACTTGTGGAAAAGGGGCAAGAAAGAGTCTGCAGCAGCTTCTCTGCTTGCTGCAAACACAGACAACCAACAGGACTTGTGTCTTAGAAAACAACACAGCAACAGCAAAGCATAGTGTTCTACATAGCTCTTCCATGGAAAACAAGCAATTTAGATCCTAAAACCTTTGCTCTTGCTCTGCAGACGAGGAACACACCAACTGGTACAAAAATATACTTCACTTGTGGAAAAGGGGCAAGAAAGTGTCTGCAGCAGCTTCTCTGCTTGCTGCAAACACAGACAACCAACAGGACTTGTGTCTTGAGAAAACCAACACAGCAACAGCAAAGCATAGTGTTCTACAGAGCTCTTCCATGGAAATCAAGCAATTTAGGTCCTAACACATTAGCTCTTGCTTTGCAGACGAGGAACACACCAACTGGTACAAAATATACGTCAGTAGTGGAGAAAGCAGGTACGTGTCTTCAAGAGCTTCTCTGCTTGCTGCAAACACAGACCACCAACAGGGCTTGTGTCTTGAGAAAACCAACACAGCAACAGCAAAGCATAGTGTTCTTAATAGCTCTTCCATGGAAAACAAGCAATTTAGATCCTAAAACCTTTGCTCTTGCTCTGCAGACGAGGAAAACACCAACTGGTACAAAATATACTTCACTAGTGGAAAAGGAGCAAGAAAGTGTCTGCAGCAGCTTCTCTGCTTGCTGAAAACACAGAGAACAAACAGGGCTTGTGTCTTGAGAAAACAAACACAGCAACCGAAAACCATAGTGTTCTACATAGCTCTTCCATGGAAAACAAGCAATTTAGATCCTAAAACCTTTGCTCTTGCTCTGCAGACGAGGAATACACCAACTGGTACAAAATATACTTCACTTGTGGAAAAGGGGCAAGAAAGTGTCTGCAGCAGCTTTTCTGCTCGCTGGAAACTCAGACAACCAACAAGACTTGTGTCTTGAGAAAACCAACACAGTAACAGCAAAGCACAGTGTTCTACATAGCTCTTCCATGGAAATCAAGCAATTTAGGTCCTAAAACCTTTGCTCTTGCTTTGCAGACGAGGAACACACCAACTGGTACAAAATATACGTCAGTAGTGGAGAAAGCAGGTACGTGTCTTCAAGAGCTTCTCTGCTTGCTGAAAACACAGGGAACAAACAAGGCTTGTGTGTTTAGAAAACCAACACAGCAACAGCAAAGCATAGTGTTCTTAATAGCTCTTCCATGGAAAACAAGCAATTTAGATCCTAAAACCTTTGCTCTTGCTCTGCAGACGAGGAATACACCAACTGGTACAAAATATACTTCACTTGTGGAAAAGAGGCAAGAAAGTGTCTGCAGCAGCTTTTCTGCTCGCTGGAAACACATACAACTAACAAGGCTTGTGTCTTGAGAAAACCAACACAGTAACAGCAAAGCACAGTGTTCTACATATCTCTTCCAAGGAAATCAGCAATTTAGGTCCTAAAACCTTTGCTCCTGCTCTCCAGACGAGGAATACACCAACTGGTACAAAATATACTTCACTAGTGGAAAAGGAGCAAGAAAGTGTTTGCAGCAGCTTCTCTGCTTGCTGAAAACACAGGGAACAAACAGGGTTTGTGTCTTTAGAAAACCAACACAGCAACAGCAAAGCATAGTGTTCTTAATAGCTCTTCCATGGAAAACAAGCAATTTAGATCCTAAAACCTTTGCTCTTGCTCTGCAGACGAGGAATACACCAACTGGTACAAAATATACTTCACTTGTGGAAAAGGGGCAAGAAAGTGTCTGCAGCAGCTTTTCTGCTCGCTGGAAACTCAGACAACCAACAAGACTTGTGTCTTGAGAAAACCAACACAGCAACAGCAAAGCATAGTGTTCTACAGAGCTCTTCCATGGAAATCAAGCAATTTAAGTCCTAAAACCTTTGCTCTTTCTCTGCAGACGTGGAACACACTAACTGGTACAAAATATACGTCAGTAGTGGAGAAAGCAGGTACGTGTCTTCAAGAGCTTCTCTGCTTGCTGAAAACACAGGAACAACAGGGCTTGTGTCTTTAGAAAACCAACACAGCAACAGCAAAGCATAGTGTTCTTAATAGCTCTTCCAATGAAATCAAGCAATTTTTAAGTCCTAAAACCTTTGATCCGTCTCTGCAGACGAGGAATACACCAACTGGTACAAAATATACTTCACTTGTGGAAAAGGGGCAAGAAAGTGTCTGCAGCAGCTTTTCTGCTCGCTGGAAACTCAGACAAAAACAAGACTTGTGTCTTGAGAAAACCAACACAGTAACAGCAAAGCACAGTGTTCTACATAGCTCTTCCAAGGAAATCAAGCAATTTAAGTCCTAAAACCTTTGCTCTTGCTTTGCAGACGAGGAATACACCAACTGGTACAAAATATACGTCAGTAGTGGAGAAAGCAGGTACGTGTCTTCAAGAGCTTCTCTGCTTGCTGAAAACACAGGGAACAAACAGGGCTTGTGTGTTTAGAAAACCAACACAGCAACAGCAAAGCATAGTGTTCTTAATAGCTCTTCCATGGAAAACAAGCAATTTAGATCCTAAAACCTTTGCTCCTGCTCTCCAGACGAGGAATACACCAACTGGTACAAAATATACTTCACTTGTGGAAAAGGGGCAAGAAAGTGTCTGCAGCAGCTTTTCTGCTCGCTGGAAACACATACAACTAACAAGGCTTGTGTCTTGAGAAAACCAACACAGTAACAGCAGAGCACAGTGTTCTACATATCTCTTCCAAGGAAATCAAGCAATTTAGGTCCTAAAACCTTTGCTCCTGCTCTTCAGACGAGGAATACACCAACTGGTACAAAATATACTTCACTAGTGGAAAAGGAGCAAGAAAGTGTCTGCAGCAGCTTCTCTGCTTGCTGAAAACACAGAGAACAAACAGGGCTTGTGTCTTGAGAAAACAAACACAGCAACCGAAAACCATAGTGTTCTACATAGCTCTTCCATGGAAAACAAGCAATTTAGATCCTAAAACCTTTGCTCTTGCTCTGCAGACCAGGAATACACCAACTGGTACAAAATATACTTCACTTGTGGAAAAGGGGCAAGAAAGTGTCTGCAGCAGCTTTTCTGCTCGCTGGAAACACATACAACTAACAAGGCTTGTGTCTTGAGAAAACCAACACAGTAACAGCAAAGCACAGTGTTCTACATATCTCTTCCAAGGAAATCAAGCAATTTAGGTCCTAAAACCTTTGCTCCTGCTCTCCAGACGAGGAATACACCAACTGGTACAAAATATTCGTCAGTAGTGGAGAAAGGAGGTACGTGTCTTCAAGAGCTTCTCTGCTCGCTGCAAGTACAGAGAACAAACAGGGTTTGTTTCTTGAGAAAACCAACACAGCAACAGCAAAGCATAGTGTTCTACAGAGCTCTTCCATGGAAATCAAGCAATTTAGGTCCTAACACCTTTGCTCTTGCTCTGCAGACGAGTAACACACCAACTGGTACAAAATATACGTCAGTAGTGGAGAAAGCAGGTACGTGTCTTCAAGAGCTTCTCTGCTTGCTGCAAACACAGACCACCAACAGGGCTTGTGTCTTGAGAAAACCAACACAGCAACAGCAAAGCATAGTGTTCTACATAGCTCTTATGGAAAACAAGCAATTTAGATCCTAAAACCTTTGCTCTTGCTCTGCAGACGAGGAATACACCAACTGGTACAAAATATACTTCACTTGTGGAAAAGGGGGAAGAAAGTGTCTGCAGCAGCTTTTCTGCTCGCTGAAAACTCAGACAACCAACAAGACTTGTGTCTTGAGAAAACCAACACAGTAACAGAAAAGCATAGTGTTCTACAGAGCTCTTCCATGGAAATCAAGCAATTTAAGTCCTAAAACCTTTGCTCTTGCTCTGCAGACGAGGAACACACTAACTGGTACAAAATATACGTCAGTAGTGGAGAAAGCAGGTACGTGTCTTCAAGAGCTTCTCTGCTTGCTGAAAACACAGGGAAAAAACCGGGCTTGTGTCTTTAGAAAACCAACACAGCAACAGCAAAGCATAGTGTTCTTAATAGCTCTTCCAATGAAATCAAGCAATTTAAGTCCTAAAACCTTTGATCCGTCTCTGCAGACGAGGAACACACTACCTGGTACAAAATATACTTCACTTGTGGAAAAGGGGGAAGAAAGTGTCTGCAGCAGCTTTTCTGCTCGCTGGAAACACATACAACTTACAAGGCTTGTGTCTTGAGAAAACCAACACAGTAACAGCAAAGCACAGTGTTCTACATATCTCTTCCAAGGAAATCAAGCAATTTAGGTCCTAAAACCTTTGATCTTGCTCTCCAGACGAGGAATACACCAACTGGTACAAAATATACGTCAGTAGTGGAGAAAGCAGGTACGTGTCTTCAAGAGCTTCTCTGCTCGCTGCAAGTACAGAGAACAAACAGGGTTTGTTTCTTGAGAAAACCGACACAGCAACAGCAAAGCATAGTGTTCTACAGAGCTCTTCCATGGAAATCAAGCAATTTAGGTCCTAACAC
Source organism: Prinia subflava (assembly GCF_021018805.1). NCBI lineage: Eukaryota > Metazoa > Chordata > Aves > Passeriformes > Cisticolidae > Prinia > Prinia subflava. Next base: position 47,326 of record NW_026960707.1, on the reverse strand, counting down.
CTTTGCTCTTGCTCTGCAGACGAGGAACACACCAACTGGTACAAAATATACTTCACTTGTGGAAAAGGGGCAAGAAAGAGTCTGCAGCAGCTTCTCTGCTTGCTGAAAACACAGACAACCAACAGGACTTGTGTCTTTAGAAAACCAACACAGCAACAGCAAAGCATAGTGTTCTACATAGCTCTTCCATGGAAAACAAGCAATTTAGATCCTAAAACCTTTGCTCTTGCTCTGCAGACGAGGAACACACCAACTGGTACAAAATATACTTCACTTGTGGAAAAGGGGCAAGAAAGTGTCTGCAGCAGCTTCTCTGCTTGCTGCAAACACAGACAACCAACAGGACTTGTGTCTTGAGAAAAGCAACACAGCAACAGCAAAGCATAGTGTTCTACAGAGCTCTTCCATGGAAATCAAGCAATTTAGGTCCTAACACATTAGCTCTTGCTTTGCAGACGAGGAACACACCAACTGGTACAAAATATACGTCAGTAGTGGAGAAAGCAGGTACGTGTCTTCAAGAGCTTCTCTGCTTGCTGCAAACACAGACCACCAACAGGGCTTGTGTCTTGAGAAAACCAACACAGCAACAGCAAAGCATAGTGTTCTACATAGCTCTTCCATGGAAAACAAGCAATTTAGATCCTAAAACCTTTGCTCTTGCTCTGCAGACGAGGAATACACCAACTGGTACAAAATATACTTCACTAGTGGAAAAGGAGCAAGAAAGTGTCTGCAGCAGCTTCTCTGCTTGCTGCAAACACAGAAAACAAACAGGGCTTGTGTCTTGAGAAAACAAACACAGCAACCGAAAACCATAGTGTTCTACATAGCTCTTCCATGGAAAACAAGCAATTTAGATCCTAAAACCTTTGCTCTTGCTCTGCAGACCAGGAATACACCAACTGGTACAAAATATACTTCACTTGTGGAAAAGGGGCAAGAAAGTGTCTGCAGCAGCTTTTCTGCTCGCTGGAAACTCAGACAACCAACAAGACTTGTGTCTTGAGAAAACCAACACAGTAACAGAAAAGCATAGTGTTCTACAGAGCTCTTCCATGGAAATCAAGCAATTTAAGTCCTAAAACCTTTGCTCTTGCTCTGCAGACGAGGAACAAACTAACTGGTACAAAATATACGTCAGTAGTGGAGAAAGCAGGTACGTGTCTTCAAGAGCTTCTCTGCTTGCTGAAAACACAGGGAACAAACAGGGCTTGTGTCTTTAGAAAACCAACACAGCAACAGCAAAGCATACTGTTCTTAATAGCTCTTCCAATGAAAACAAGCAATTTAGGTCCTAACACCTTTGCTCTTGCTCTGCAGACGAGGAACACACCAACTGGTACAAAATATACTTCACTTGTGGAAAAGGGGCAAGAAAGAGTCTGCAGCAGCTTCTCTGCTTGCTGCAAACACAGACAACCAACAGGACTTGTGTCTTTAGAAAACCAACACTGCAACAGCAAAGCATAGTGTTCTACATAGCTCTTCCATGGAAAACAAGCAATTTAGATCCTAAAACCTTTGCTCTTGCTCTGCAGACGAGGAACACACCAACTGGTACAAAATATACTTCACTTGTGGAAAAGGGGCAAGAAAGTGTCTGCAGCAGCTTCTCTGCTTGCTGCAAACACAGACAACCAACAGGGCTTGTGTCTTGAGAAAAGCAACACAGCAACAGCAAAGCATAGTGTTCTACAGAGCTCTTCCATGGAAATCAAGCAATTTAGGTCCTAACACATTAGCTCTTGCTTTGCAGACGAGGAACACACCAACTGGTACAAAATATACGTCAGTAGTGGAGAAAGCAGGTACGTGTCTTCAAGAGCTTCTCTGCTTGCTGCAAACACAGACCACCAACAGGGCTTGTGTCTTGAGAAAACCAACACAGCAACAGCAAAGCATAGTGTTCTACATAGCTCTTCCATGGAAAACAAGCAATTTAGATCCTGAAACCTTTGCTCTTGCTCTGCAGACGAGGAATACACCAACTGGTACAAAATATACTTCACTAGTGGAAAAGGAGCAAGAAAGTGTCTGCAGCAGCTTCTCTGCTTGCTGAAAACACAGGGAACAAACAGGGTTTGTGTCTTGAGAAAACAAACACAGCAACCGAAAACCATAGTGTTCTACATAGCTCTTCCATGGAAAACAAGCAATTTAGATCTTAAAACCTTTGCTCTTGCTCTGCAGACGAGGAATACACCAACTGGTACAAAATATACTTCACTTGTGGAAAAGGGGCAAGAAAGTGTCTGCAGCAGCTTTTCTGCTCGCTGGAAACACATACAACTAACAAGGCTTGTGTCTTGAGAAAACCAACACAGTAACAGCAAAGCACAGTGTTCTACATATCTCTTCCAAGGAAATCAAGCAATTTAGGTCCTAAAACCTTTGCTCCTGCTCTCCAGACGAGGAATACACCAACTGGTACAAAATATACTTCACTAGTGGAAAAGGAGCAAGAAAGTGTCTGCAGCAGCTTCTCTGCTTGCTGAAAACACAGGGAACAAACAGGGTTTGTGTCTTTAGAAAACCAACACAGCAACCGAAAACCATAGTGTTCTACATAGCTCTTCCATGGAAAACAAGCAATTTAGATCCTAAAACCTTTGCTCTTGCTCTGCAGACGAGGAATACACCAACTGGTACAAAATATACTTCACTTGTGGAAAAGGGGCAAGAAAGTGTCTGCAGCAGCTTTTCTGCTCGCTGGAAACTCAGACAACCAACAAGACTTGTGTCTTGAGAAAACCAACACAGTAACAGCAAAGCATAGTGTTCTACAGAGCTCTTCCAAGGAAATCAAGCAATTTAGGTCCTAAAACCTTTGCTCCTGCTCTCCAGACGAGGAATACACCAACTGGTACAAAATATACGTCAGTAGTGGAGAAAGCAGGTACGTGTCTTCAAGAGCTTCTCTGCTCGCTGCAAGTACAGAGAACAAACAGGGTTTGTTTCTTGAGAAAACCGACACAGCAACAGCAAAGCATAGTGTTCTACAGAGCTCTTCCATGGAAATCAAGCAATTTAGGTCCTAACACCTTTGCTCTTGCTCTGCAGACGAGGAACACACCAACTGGTACAAAATATACTTCACTTGTGGAAAAGGGGCAAGAAAGTGTCTGCAGCAGCTTCTCTGCTTGCTGCAAACACAGACAACCAACAGGACTTGTGTCTTGAGAAAACCAACACAGCAACAGCAAAGCATAGTGTTCTACAGAGCTCTTCCATGGAAAACAAGCAATTTAGATCCTAAAACCTTTGCTCTTGCTCTGCAGACGAGGAATACACAAACTGGTACAAAATATACTTCACTTGTGGAAAAGGGGCAAGAAAGTGTCTGCAGCAGCTTCTTTGCTTGCTGAAAACACAGGGAACAAACGGGGTTTGTGTCTTTAGAAAACCAACACAGCAACAGCAAAGCATAGTGTTCTACATAGCTCTTCCATGGAAAACAAGCAATTTGGATCCTAAAACCTTTGCTCTTGCTCTGCAGACGAGGAATACACCAACTGGTACAAAATATACTTCACTTGTGGAAAAGGGGCAAGAAAGTGTCTGCAGCAGCTTCTCTGCTTGCTGAAAACACAGACAACCTACAGGGTTTGTGTCTTTAGAAAACCAACACAGCAACAGCAAAGCATAGTGTTCTACATAGCTCTTCCATGGAAATCAAGCAATTTAGATCCTAAAACCTTTGCTCTTGCTCTGCAGACGAGGAATACACCAACTGGTACAAAATATACTTCACTTGTGGAAAAGGGGCAAGAAAGTGTCTGCAGCAGCTTCTCTGCTTGCTGCAAACACAGACAACCAACAGGACTTGTGTCTTTAGAAAACCAACACAGCAACAGCAAAGCATAGTGTTCTACATAGCTCTTCCATGGAAAACAAGCAATTTAGATCCTAAAACCTTTGCTCTTGCTCTGCAGACGAGGAACACACCAACTGGTACAAAATATACTTCACTTGTGGAAAAGGAGCAAGAAAGTGTCTGCAGCAGCTTCTCTGCTTGCTGCAAACACAGACAACCAACAGGACTTGTGTCTTGAGAAAACCAACACAGCAACAGCAAAGCATAGTGTTCTACAGAGCTCTTCCATGGAAATCAAGCAATTTAGGTCCTAACACATTAGCTCTTGCTTTGCAGACGAGGAACACACCAACTGGTACAAAATATACGTCAGTAGTGGAGAAAGCAGGTACGTGTCTTCAAGAGCTTCTCTGCTTGCTGCAAACACAGACCACCAACAGGGCTTGTGTCTTGAGAAAACCAACACAGCAACAGCAAAGCATAGTGTTCTACATAGCTCTTCCATGGAAAACAAGCAATTTAGATCCTAAAACCTTTGCTCTTGCTCTGCAGACCAGGAATACACCAACTGGTACAAAATATACTTCACTTGTGGAAAAGGGGCAAGAAAGTGTCTGCAGCAGCTTCTCTGCTTGCTGAAAACACAGACAACCTACAGGGTTTGTGTCTTTAGAAAACCAACACAGCAACAGCAAAGCATAGTGTTCTACATAGCTCTTCCATGGAAATCAAGCAATTTAGATCCTAAAACCTTTGCTCTTGCTCTGCAGACGAGGAATACACCAACTGGTACAAAATATACTTCACTTGTGGAAAAGGGGCAAGAAAGTGTCTGCAGCAGCTTCTCTGCTTGCTGCAAACACAGACAACCAACAGGACTTGTGTCTTTAGAAAACCAACACAGCAACAGCAAAGCATAGTGTTCTACATAGCTCTTCCATGGAAAACAAGCAATTTAGATCCTAAAACCTTTGCTCTTGCTCTGCAGACGAGGAACACACCAACTGGTACAAAATATACTTCACTTGTGGAAAAGGGGCAAGAAAGTGTCTGCAGCAGCTTCTCTGCTTGCTGCAAACACAGACAACCAACAGGACTTGTGTCTTGAGAAAACCAACACAGCAACAGCAAAGCATAGTGTTCTACAGAGCTCTTCCATGGAAATCAAGCAATTTAGGTCCTAACACATTAGCTCTTGCTTTGCAGACGAGGAACACACCAACTGGTACAAAATATACGTCAGTAGTGGAGAAAGCAGGTACGTGTCTTCAAGAGCTTCTCTGCTTGCTGCAAACACAGACCACCAACAGGGCTTGTGTCTTGAGAAAACCAACACAGCAACAGCAAAGCATAGTGTTCTACATAGCTCTTCCATGGAAAACAAGCAATTTAGATCCTAAAACCTTTGCTCTTGCTCTGCAGACCAGGAATACACCAACTGGTACAAAATATACTTCACTAGTGGAAAAGGAGCAAGAAAGTGTCTGCAGCAGCTTCTCTGCTTGCTGCAAACACAGAGAACAAACAGGGCTTGTGTCTTGAGAAAACAAACACAGCAACCGAAAACCATAGTGTTCTACATAGCTCTTCCATGGAAAACAAGCAATTTAGATCCTAAAACCTTTGCTCTTGCTCTGCAGACGAGGAATACACCAACTGGTACAAAATATACTTCACTTGTGGAAAAGGGGCAAGAAAGTGTCTGCAGCAGCTTTTCTGCTCGCTGGAAACTCAGACAACCAACAAGACTTGTGTCTTGAGAAAACCAACACAGTAACAGCAAAGCACAGTGTTCTACATAGCTCTTCCATGGAAATCAAGGAATTTAGGTCCTAAAACCTTTGCTCTTGCTTTGCAGACGAGGAACACACCAACTGGTACAAAATATACGTCAGTAGTGGAGAAAGCAGGTACGTGTCTTCAAGAGCTTCTCTGCTTCCTGCAAACACAGACCACCAACAGGGCTTGTGTCTTGAGAAAACCAACACAGCAACAGCAAAGCATAGTGTTCTTAATAGCTCTTCCATGGAAAACAAGCAATTTAGATCCTAAAACCTTTGCTCTTGCTCTGCAGACGAGGAATACACCAACTGGTACAAAATATACTTCACTTGTGGAAAAGGGGCAAGAAAGTGTCTGCAGCAGCTTTTCTGCTCGCTGGAAACACATACAACTAACAAGGCTTGAGTCTTGAGAAAACCAACACAGTAACAGCAAAGCATAGTGTTCTACATATCTCTTCCAAGGAAATCAAGCAATTTAGGTCCTAAAACCTTTGCTCCTGCTCTCCAGACGAGGAATACACCAACTGGTACAAAATATACTTCACTTGTGGAAAAGGGGCAAGAAAGTGTCTGCAGCAGCTTCTCTGCTTGCTGAAAACACAGGGAACAAACAGGGTTTGTGTCTTTAGAAAACCAACACAGCAACAGCAAAGCATAGTGTTCTACATAGCTCTTCCATGGAAAACAAGCAATTTAGATCCTAAAACCTTTGCTCTTGCTCTGCAGACGAGGAATACACCAACTGGTACAAAATATACTTCACTTGTGGAAAAGGGGCAAGAAAGTGTCTGCAGCAGCTTTTCTGCTCGCTGGAAACTCAGACAACCAACAAGACTTGTGTCTTGAGAAAACCAACACAGTAACAGCAAAGCATAGTGTTCTACAGAGCTCTTCCATGGAAATCAAGCAATTTAGATCCTAAAATCTTTGCTCTTGCTCTGCAGACGAGGAATACACAAACTGGTACAAAATATACTTCACTAGTGGAAAAGGAGCAAGAAAGTGTCTGCAGCAGCTTCTCTGCTTGCTGAAAACACAGAGAACAAACAGGGCTTGTGTCTTGAGAAAACCAACACAGCAACAGCAAAGCATAGTGTTCTACATAGCTCTTCCATGGAAAACAAGCAATTTAGATCCTAAAACCTTTGCTCTTGCTCTCCAGACGAGGAATACACCAACTGGTACAAAATATACGTCACTAGTGGAGAAAGCAGGTACGTGTCTTCAAGAGATTCTCTGCTCGCTGCAAGTACAGAGAACAAACAGGTTTTGTTTCTTGAGAAAACCGACACAGCAACAGCAAAGCATAGTGTTCTACAGAGCTCTTCCATGGAAATCAAGCAATTTAGGTCCTAACACCTTTGCTCTTGCTCTGCAGACGAGGAATACACCAACTGGTACAAAATATACTTCACTTGTGGAAAAGGAGCAAGAAAGTGTCTGCAGCAGCTTCTCTGCTTACTGCAAACACAGACAACCAACAGGACTTGTGTCTTGAGAAAACCAACACAGCAACAGCAAAGCATAGTGTTCTACATAGCTCTTCCATGGAAAACAAGCAATTTAGATCCTAAAACCTTTGCTCTTGCTCTGCAGACGAGGAATACACCAACTGGTACAAAATATACTTCACTAGTGGAAAAGGAGCAAGAAAGTGTCTGCAGCAGCTTCTCTGCTTGCTGAAAACACAGAGAACAAACAGGGCTTGTGTCTTGAGAAAACCAACACAGCAACAGCAAAGCATAGTGTTCTACATAGCTCTTCCATGGAAAACAAGCAATTTAGATCCTAAAACCTTTGCTCTTGCTCTGCAGACGAGGAATACACCAACTGGTACAAAATATACTTCACTTGTGGAAAAGGGGCAAGAAAGTGTCTGCAGCAGCTTTTCTGCTCGCTGGAAACACATACAACTAACAAGGCTTGTGTCTTGAGAAAACCAACACAGTAACAGCAAAGCACAGTGTTCTACATATCTCTTCCAAGGAAATCAAGCAATTTAGGTCCTAAAACCTTTGCTCCTGCTCTCCAGACGAGGAATACACCAACTGGTACAAAATATACGTCAGTAGTGGAGAAAGCAGGTACGTGTCTTCAAGAGCTTCTCTGCTCGCTGCAAGTACAGAGAACAAACAGAGTTTGTTTCTTGAGAAAACCGACACAGCAACAGCAAAGCATAGTGTTCTACAGAGCTCTTCCATGGAAATCAAGCAATTTAGGTCCTAACACCTTTGCTCTTGCTCTGCAGACGAGGAACACACCAACTGGTACAAAATATACTTCACTTGTGGAAAAGGGGCAAGAAAGTGTCTGCAGCAGCTTCTCTGCTTGCTGCAAACACAGACAACCAACAGGACTTGTGTCTTGAGAAAACCAACACAGCAACAGCAAAGCATAGTGTTCTACAGAGCTCTTCCATGGAAAACAAGCAATTTAGATCCTAAAACCTTTGCTCTTGCTCTGCAGACGAGGAACACACCAACTGGTACAAAATATACTTCACTTGTGGAAAAGGGGCAAGAAATTGTCTGCAGCAGCTTCTCTGCTTGCTGCAAACACAGACAACCAACAGGACTTGTGTCTTGAGAAAACCAACACAGCAACAGCAAAGCATAGTGTTCTACAGAGCTCTTCCATGGAAATCAAGCAATTTAGGTCCTAACACATTAGCTCTTGCTTTGCAGACGAGGAACACACCAACTGGTACAAAATATACGTCAGTAGTGGAGAAAGCAGGTACGTGTCTTCAAGAGCTTCTCTGCTTGCTGCAAACACAGACCACCAACAGGGCTTGTGTCTTGAGAAAACCAACACAGCAACAGCAAAGCATAGTGTTCTACATAGCTCTTCCATGGAAAACAAGCAATTTAGATCCTAAAACCTTTGCTCTTGCTCTGCAGACGAGGAATACACCAACTGGTACAAAATATACTTCACTAGTGGAAAAGGAGCAAGAAAGTGTCTGCAGCAGCTTCTCTGCTTGCTGCAAACACAGAGAACAAACAGGGCTTGTGTCTTGAGAAAACAAACACAGCAACCGAAAACCATAGTGTTCTACATAGCTCTTCCATGGAAAACAAGCAATTTAGATCCTAAAACCTTTGCTCTTGCTCTGCAGACGAGGAATACACCAACTGGTACAAAATATACTTCACTTGTGGAAAAGGGGCAAGAAAGTGTCTGCAGCAGCTTTTCTGCTCGCTGGAAACTCAGACAACCAACAAGACTTGTGTCTTGAGAAAACCAACACAGTAACAGCAAAGCACAGTGTTCTACATAGCTCTTCCATGGAAATCAAGCAATTTAGGTCCTAAAACCTTTGCTCTTGCTTTGCAGACGAGGAACACACCAACTGGTACAAAATATACGTCAGTAGTGGAGAAAGCAGGTACGTGTCTTGAAGAGCTTCTCTGCTTGCTGAAAACACAGGGAACAAACAGGGCTTGTGTGTTTAGAAAACCAACACAGCAACAGCAAAGCATAGTGTTCTACATAGCTCTTCCATGGAAAACAAGCAATTTAGATCCTAAAACCTTTGCTCTTGCTCTGCAGACGAGGAATGCACCAACTGGTACAAAATATACTTCACTTGTGGAAAAGGGGCAAGAAAGTGTCTGCAGCAGCTTTTCTGCTCGCTGGAAACACATACAACTAACAAGGCTTGTGTCTTGAGAAAACCAACACAGTAACAGCAAAGCACAGTGTTCTACATATCTCTTCCAAGGAAATCAAGCAATTTAGGTCCTAAAACCTTTGCTCCTGCTCTCCAGACGAGGAATACACCAACTGGTACAAAATATACGTCAGTAGTGGAGAAAGCAGGTACTTGTCTTCAAGAGCTTCTCTGCTCGCTGCAAGTACAGAGAACAAACAGGTTTTGTTTCTTGAGAAAACCGACACAGCAACAGCAAAGCATAGTGTTCTGCAGAGCTCTTCCATGGAAATCAAGCAATTTAGGTCCTAACACATTTGCTCTTGCTCTGCAGACGAGGAACACACCAACTGGTACAAAATATACTTCACTTGTGAAAAAGGGGCAAGAAAGTGTCTGCAGCAGCTTCTCTGCTTGCTGCAAACACAGACAACCAACAGGACTTGTGTCTTGAGAAAACCGACACAGCAACAGCAAAGCATAGTGTTCTACAGAGCTCTTCCATGGAAAACAAGCAATTTAGATCCTAAAACCTTTGCTCTTGCTCTGCAGAGGAGGAATACACCAACTGGTACAAAATATACTTCACTTGTGGAAAAGGGGGAAGAAAGTGTCTGCAGCAGCTTCTCTGCTTGCTGAAAACACAGGGAACAAACAGGGTTTGTGTCTTTAGAAAACCAACACAGCAACAGCAAAGCATAGTGTTCTACATAGCTCTTCCATGGAAAACAAGCAATTTAGATCCTAAAACCTTTGCTCTTGCTCTGCAGACGAGGAATACACCAACTGGTACAAAATATACTTCACTTGTGGAAAAGGGGCAAGAAAGTGTCTGCAGCAGCTTCTCTGCTTGCTGCAAACACAGACAACCAACAGGACTTGTGTCTTTAGAAAACCGACACAGCAACAGCAAAGCATAGTGTTCTACATAGCTCTTCCATGGAAATCAAGCAATTTAGATCCTAAAACCTTTGCTCTTGCTCTGCAGACGAGGAATACACCAACTGGTACAAAATATACTTCACTTGTGGAAAAGGGGCAAGAAAGTGTCTGCAGCAGCTTCTCTGCTTGCTGCAAACACAGACAACCAACAGGACTTGTGTCTTTAGAAAACCAACACAGCAACAGCAAAGCATAGTGTTCTACATAGCTCTTCCATGGAAAACAAGCAATTTAGATCCTAAAACCTTTGCTCTTGCTCTGCAGACGAGGAACACACCAACTGGTACAAAATATACTTCACTTGTGGAAAAGGGGCAAGAATATGTCTGCAGCAGCTTCTCTGCTTGCTGCAAACACAGACAACCAACAGGACTTGTGTCTTGAGAAAACCAACACAGCAACAGCAAAGCATAGTGTTCTACAGAGCTCTTCCATGGAAATCAAGCAATTTAGGTCCTAACACATTAGCTCTTGCTTTGCAGACGAGGAACACACCAACTGGTACAAAATGTACGTCAGTAGTGGAGAAAGCAGGTACGTGTCTTCAAGAGCTTCTCTGCTTGCTGCAAACACAGACCACCAACAGGGCTTGTGTCTTGAGAAAACCAACACAGCAACAGCAAAGCATAGTGTTCTACATAGCTCTTCCATGGAAAACAAGCAATTTAGATCCTAAAACCTTTGCTCTTGCTCTGCAGACGAGGAATACACCAACTGGTACAAAATATACTTCACTAGTGGAAAAGGAGCAAGAAAGTGTCTGCAGCAGCTTCTCTGCTTGCTGCAAACACAGAGAACAAACAGGGCTTGTGTCTTGAGAAAACAAACACAGCAACCGAAAACCATAGTGTTTCTACATAGCTCTTCCATGGAAAACAAGCAATTTAGATCCTAAAACCTTTGCTCTTGCTCTGCAGACGAGGAATACACCAACTGGTACAAAATATACTTCACTTGTGGAAAAGGGGCAAGAAAGTGTCTGCAGCAGCTTTTCTGCTCGCTGGAAACTCAGACAACCAACAAGACTTGTGTCTTGAGAAAACCAACACAGTAACAGCAAAGCACAGTGTTCTACATAGCTCTTCCATGGAAATCAAGCAATTTAGGTCCTAAAACCTTTGCTCTTGCTTTGCAGACGAGGAACACACCAACTGGTACAAAATATACGTCAGTAGTGGAGAAAGCAGGTACGTGTCTTGAAGAGCTTCTCTGCTTGCTGAAAACACAGGGAACAAACAGGGCTTGTGTGTTTAGAAAACCAACACAGCAACAGCAAAGCATAGTGTTCTACATAGCTCTTCCATGGAAAACAAGCAATTTAGATCCTAAAACCTTTGCTCTTGCTCTGCAGACGAGGAATACACCAACTGGTACAAAATATACTTCACTTGTGGAAAAGGGGCAAGAAAGTGTCTGCAGCAGCTTTTCTGCTCGCTGGAAACACATACAACTAACAAGGCTTGTGTCTTGAGAAAACCAACACAGTAACAGCAAAGCACAGTGTTCTACATATCTCTTCCAAGGAAATCAAGCAATTTAGGTCCTAAAACCTTTGCTCCTGCTCTCCAGACGAGGAATACACCAACTGGTACAAAATATACTTCACTAGTGGAAAAGGAGCAAGAAAGTGTCTGCAGCAGCTTCTCTGCTTGCTGCAAACACAGACAACCAACAGGACTTGTGTCTTGAGAAAACCAACACAGCAACAGCAAAGCATAGTGTTCTACAGAGCTCTTCCATGGAAATCAAGCAATTTAGGTCCTAACACATTAGCTCTTGCTTTGCAGACGAGGAACACACCAACTGGTACAAAATATACGTCAGTAGTGGAGAAAGCAGGTACGTGTCTTCAAGAGCTTCTCTGCTTGCTGCAAACACAGACCACCAACAGGGCTTGTGTGTTTAGAAAACCAACACAGCAACAGCAAAGCATAGTGTTCTACATAGCTCTTCCATGGAAAACAAGCAATTTAGATCCTAAAACCTTTGCTCTTGCTCTGCAGACGAGGAATACACCAACTGGTACAAAATATACTTCACTAGTGGAAAAGGAGCAAGAAAGTGTCTGCAGCAGCTTCTCTGCTTGCTGCAAACACAGAGAACAAACAGGGCTTGTGTCTTGAGAAAACAAACACAGCAACCGAAAACCATAGTGTTCTACATAGCTCTTCCATGGAAAACAAGCAATTTAGATCCTAAAACCTTTGCTCTTGCTCTGCAGACGAGGAATACACCAACTGGTACAAAATATACTTCACTTGTGGAAAAGGGGCAAGAAAGTGTCTGCAGCAGCTTTTCTGCTCGCTGGAAACTCAGACAACCAACAAGACTTGTGTCTTGAGAAAACCAACACAGTAACAGCAAAGCACAGTGTTCTACATAGCTCTTCCATGGAAATCAAGCAATTTAGGTCCTAAAACCTTTGCTCTTGCTTTGCAGATGAGGAACACACCAACTGGTACAAAATATACGTCAGTAGTGGAGAAAGCAGGTACGTGTCTTGAAGAGCTTCTCTGCTTGCTGAAAACACAGGGAACAAACAGGGCTTGTGTGTTTAGAAAACCAACACAGCAACAGCAAAGCATAGTGTTCTACATAGCTCTTCCATGGAAAACAAGCAATTTAGATCCTAAAACCTTTGCTCTTGCTCTGCAGACGAGGAATACACCAACTGGTACAAAATATACTTCACTTGTGGAAAAGGGGGCAAGAAAGTGTCTGCAGCAGCTTTTCTGCTCGCTGGAAACACATACAACTAACAAGGCTTGTGTCTTGAGAAAACCAACACAGTAACAGCAAAGCACAGTGTTCCACATATCTCTTCCAAGGAAATCAAGCAATTTAGGTCCTAAAACCTTTGCTCCTGCTCTCCAGACGAGGAATACACCAACTGGTACAAAATATACTTCACTAGTGGAAAAGGAGCAAGAAAGTGTCTGCAGCAGCTTCTCTGCTTGCTGCAAACACAGACAACCAACAGGACTTGTGTGTTGAGAAAACCAACACAGCAAGAGCAAAGCATAGTGTTCTACAGAGCTCTTCCATGGAAATCAAGCAATTTAGGTCCTAACACATTAGCTCTTGCTTTGCAGACGAGGAACACACCAACTGGTACAAAATATACGTCAGTAGTGGAGAAAGCAGGTACGTGTCTTCAAGAGCTTCTCTGCTTGCTGCAAACACAGACCACCAACAGGGCTTGTGTGTTTAGAAAACCAACACAGCAACAGCAAAGCATAGTGTTCTACATAGCTCTTCCATGGAAAACAAGCAATTTAGATCCTAAAACCTTTGCTCTTGCTCTGCAGACGAGGAATACACCAACTGGTACAAAATATACTTCACTAGTGGAAAAGGAGCAAGAAAGTGTCTGCAGCAGCTTCTCTGCTTGCTGCAAACACAGAGAACAAACAGGGCTTGTGTCTTGAGAAAACAAACACAGCAACCGAAAACCATAGTGTTCTACATAGCTCTTCCATGGAAAACAAGCAATTTAGATCCTAAAACCTTTGCTCTTGCTCTGCAGACGAGGAATACACCAACTGGTACAAAATATACTTCACTTGTGGAAAAGGGGCAAGAAAGTGTCTGCAGCAGCTTTTCTGCTCGCTGGAAACTCAGACAACCAACAAGACTTGTGTCTTGAGAAAACCAACACAGCAACAGCAAAGCACAGTGTTCTACATAGCTCTTCCATGGAAATCAAGGAATTTAGGTCCTAAAACCTTTGCTCTTGCTTTGCAGACGAGGAACACACCAACTGGTACAAAATATACGTCAGTAGTGGAGAAAGCAGGTACGTGTCTTGAAGAGCTTCTCTGCTTGCTGAAAACACAGGGAACAAACAGGGCTTGTGTGTTTAGAAAACCAACACAGCAACAGCAAAGCATAGTGTTCTACATAGCTCTTCCATGGAAAACAAGCAATTTAGATCTAAAACCTTTGCTCTTGCTCTGCAGACGAGGAATACACCAACTGGTACAAAATATACTTCACTTGTGGAAAAGGGGCAAGAAAGTGTCTGCAGCAGCTTTTCTGCTCGCTGGAAACACATACAACTAACAAGGCTTGTGTCTTGAGAAAACCAACACAGTAACAGCAAAGCACAGTGTTCTACATATCTCTTCCAAGGAAATCAAGCAATTTAGGTCCTAAAACCTTTGCTCCTGCTCTCCAGACGAGGAATACACCAACTGGTACAAAATATACGTCAGTAGTGGAGAAAGCAGGTACTTGTCTTCAAGAGCTTCTCTGCTCGCTGCAAGTACAGAGAACAAACAGGTTTTGTTTCTTGAGAAAACCGACACAGCAACAGCAAAGCATAGTGTTCTGCAGAGCTCTTCCATGGAAATCAAGCAATTTAGGTCCTAACACATTTGCTCTTGCTCTGCAGACGAGGAACACACCAACTGGTACAAAATATACTTCACTTGTGAAAAAGGGGCAAGAAAGTGTCTGCAGCAGCTTCTCTGCTTGCTGCAAACACAGACAACCAACAGGACTTGTGTCTTGAGAAAACCGACACAGCAACAGCAAAGCATAGTGTTCTACAGAGCTCTTCCATGGAAAACAAGCAATTTAGATCCTAAAACCTTTGCTCTTGCTCTGCAGAGGAGGAATACACCAACTGGTACAAAATATACTTCACTTGTGGAAAAGGGGGAAGAAAGTGTCTGCAGCAGCTTCTCTGCTTGCTGAAAACACAGGGAACAAACAGGGTTTGTGTCTTTAGAAAACCAACACAGCAACAGCAAAGCATAGTGTTCTACATAGCTCTTCCATGGAAAACAAGCAATTTAGATCCTAAAACCTTTGCTCTTGCTCTGCAGACGAGGAATACACCAACTGGTACAAAATATACTTCACTTGTGGAAAAGGGGCAAGAAAGTGTCTGCAGCAGCTTCTCTGCTTGCTGCAAACACAGACAACCAACAGGACTTGTGTCTTTAGAAAACCGACACAGCAACAGCAAAGCATAGTGTTCTACATAGCTCTTCCATGGAAATCAAGCAATTTAGATCCTAAAACCTTTGCTCTTGCTCTGCAGACGAGGAATACACCAACTGGTACAAAATATACTTCACTTGTGGAAAAGGGGCAAGAAAGTGTCTGCAGCAGCTTCTCTGCTTGCTGCAAACACAGACAACCAACAGGACTTGTGTCTTTAGAAAACCAACACAGCAACAGCAAAGCATAGTGTTCTACATAGCTCTTCCATGGAAAACAAGCAATTTAGATCCTAAAACCTTTGCTCTTGCTCTGCAGACGAGGAACACACCAACTGGTACAAAATATACTTCACTTGTGGAAAAGGGGCAAGAATATGTCTGCAGCAGCTTCTCTGCTTGCTGCAAACACAGACAACCAACAGGACTTGTGTCTTGAGAAAACCAACACAGCAACAGCAAAGCATAGTGTTCTACAGAGCTCTTCCATGGAAATCAAGCAATTTAGGTCCTAACACATTAGCTCTTGCTTTGCAGACGAGGAACACACCAACTGGTACAAAATGTACGTCAGTAGTGGAGAAAGCAGGTACGTGTCTTCAAGAGCTTCTCTGCTTGCTGCAAACACAGACCACCAACAGGGCTTGTGTCTTGAGAAAACCAACACAGCAACAGCAAAGCATAGTGTTCTACATAGCTCTTCCATGGAAAACAAGCAATTTAGATCCTAAAACCTTTGCTCTTGCTCTGCAGACGAGGAATACACCAACTGGTACAAAATATACTTCACTAGTGGAAAAGGAGCAAGAAAGTGTCTGCAGCAGCTTCTCTGCTTGCTGCAAACACAGAGAACAAACAGGGCTTGTGTCTTGAGAAAACAAACACAGCAACCGAAAACCATAGTGTTCTACATAGCTCTTCCATGGAAAACAAGCAATTTAGATCCTAAAACCTTTGCTCTTGCTCTGCAGACGAGGAATACACCAACTGGTACAAAATATACTTCACTTGTGGAAAAGGGGCAAGAAAGTGTCTGCAGCAGCTTTTCTGCTCGCTGGAAACTCAGACAACCAACAAGACTTGTGTCTTGAGAAAACCAACACAGTAACAGCAAAGCACAGTGTTCTACATAGCTCTTCCATGGAAATCAAGCAATTTAGGTCCTAAAACCTTTGCTCTTGCTTTGCAGATGAGGAACACACCAACTGGTACAAAATATACGTCAGTAGTGGAGAAAGCAGGTACGTGTCTTGAAGAGCTTCTCTGCTTGCTGAAAACACAGGGAACAAACAGGGCTTGTGTGTTTAGAAAACCAACACAGCAACAGCAAAGCATAGTGTTCTACATAGCTCTTCCATGGAAAACAAGCAATTTAGATCCTAAAACCTTTGCTCTTGCTCTGCAGACGAGGAATACACCAACTGGTACAAAATATACTTCACTTGTGGAAAAGGGGCAAGAAAGTGTCTGCAGCAGCTTTTCTGCTCGCTGGAAACACATACAACTAACAAGGCTTGTGTCTTGAGAAAACCAACACAGTAACAGCAAAGCACAGTGTTCCACATATCTCTTCCAAGGAAATCAAGCAATTTAGGTCCTAAAACCTTTGCTCCTGCTCTCCAGACGAGGAATACACCAACTGGTACAAAATATACTTCACTAGTGGAAAAGGAGCAAGAAAGTGTCTGCAGCAGCTTCTCTGCTTGCTGCAAACACAGACAACCAACAGGACTTGTGTGTTGAGAAACCAACACAGCAAGAGCAAAGCATAGTGTTCTACAGAGCTCTTCCATGGAAATCAAGCAATTTAGGTCCTAACACATTAGCTCTTGCTTTGCAGACGAGGAACACACCAACTGGTACAAAATATACGTCAGTAGTGGAGAAAGCAGGTACGTGTCTTCAAGAGCTTCTCTGCTTGCTGCAAACACAGACCACCAACAGGGCTTGTGTGTTTAGAAAACCAACACAGCAACAGCAAAGCATAGTGTTCTACATAGCTCTTCCATGGAAAACAAGCAATTTAGATCCTAAAACCTTTGCTCTTGCTCTGCAGACGAGGAATACACCAACTGGTACAAAATATACTTCACTAGTGGAAAAGGAGCAAGAAAGTGTCTGCAGCAGCTTCTCTGCTTGCTGCAAACACAGAGAACAAACAGGGCTTGTGTCTTGAGAAAACAAACACAGCAACCGAAAACCATAGTGTTCTACATAGCTCTTCCATGGAAAACAAGCAATTTAGATCCTAAAACCTTTGCTCTTGCTCTGCAGACGAGGAATACACCAACTGGTACAAAATATACTTCACTTGTGGAAAAGGGGCAAGAAAGTGTCTGCAGCAGCTTTTCTGCTCGCTGGAAACTCAGACAACCAACAAGACTTGTGTCTTGAGAAAACCAACACAGCAACAGCAAAGCACAGTGTTCTACATAGCTCTTCCATGGAAATCAAGGAATTTAGGTCCTAAAACCTTTGCTCTTGCTTTGCAGACGAGGAACACACCAACTGGTACAAAATATACGTCAGTAGTGGAGAAAGCAGGTACGTGTCTTGAAGAGCTTCTCTGCTTGCTGAAAACACAGGGAACAAACAGGGCTTGTGTGTTTAGAAAACCAACACAGCAACAGCAAAGCATAGTGTTCTACATAGCTCTTCCATGGAAAACAAGCAATTTAGATCCTAAAACCTTTGCTCTTGCTCTGCAGACGAGGAATACACCAACTGGTACAAAATATACTTCACTTGTGGAAAAGGGGCAAGAAAGTGTCTGCAGCAGCTTTTCTGCTCGCTGGAAACACATACAACTAACAAGGCTTGTGTCTTGAGAAAACCAACACAGTAACAGCAAAGCACAGTGTTCTACATATCTCTTCCAAGGAAATCAAGCAATTTAGGTCCTAAAACCTTTGCTCCTGCTCTCCAGACGAGGAATACACCAACTGGTACAAAATATACGTCAGTAGTGGAGAAAGCAGGTACTTGTCTTCAAGAGCTTCTCTGCTCGCTGCAAGTACAGAGAACAAACAGGTTTTGTTTCTTGAGAAAACCGACACAGCAACAGCAAAGCATAGTGTTCTGCAGAGCTCTTCCATGGAAATCAAGCAATTTAGGTCCTAACACCTTTGCTCTTGCTCTGCAGACGAGGAACACACCAACTGGTACAAAATATACTTCACTTGTGGAAAAGGGGCAAGAAAGTGTCTGCAGCAGCTTCTCTGCTTGCTGCAAACACAGACAACCAACAGGACTTGTGTCTTGAGAAAACCGACACAGCAACAGCAAAGCATAGTGTTCTACAGAGCTCTTCCATGGAAAACAAGCAATTTAGATCCTAAAACCTTTGCTCTTGCTCTGCAGACGAGGAATACACCAACTGGTACAAAATATACTTCACTAGTGGAAAAGGAGCAAGAAAGTGTCTGCAGCAGCTTCTCTGCTTGCTGCAAACACAGAGAACAAACAGGGCTTGTGTCTTGAGAAAACAAACACAGCAACCGAAAACCATAGTGTTCTACATAGCTCTTCCATGGAAAACAAGCAATTTAGATCCTAAAACCTTTGCTCTTGCTCTGCAGACGAGGAATACACCAACTGGTACAAAATATACTTCACTTGTGGAAAAGGGGCAAGAAAGTGTCTGCAGCAGCTTTTCTGCTCGCTGGAAACTCAGACAACCAACAAGACTTGTGTCTTGAGAAAACCAACACAGCAACAGCAAAGCACAGTGTTCTACATAGCTCTTCCATTGAAATCAAGGAATTTAGGTCCTAAAACCTTTGCTCTTGCTTTGCAGACGAGGAACACACCAACTGGTACAAAATATACGTCAGTAGTGGAGAAAGCAGGTACGTGTCTTGAAGAGCTTCTCTGCTTGCTGAAAACACAGGGAACAAACAGGGCTTGTGTGTTTAGAAAACCAACACAGCAACAGCAAAGCATAGTGTTCTACATAGCTCTTCCATGGAAAACAAGCAATTTAGATCCTAAAACCTTTGCTCTTGCTCTGCAGACGAGGAATACACCAACTGGTACAAAATATACTTCACTTGTGGAAAAGGGGCAAGAAAGTGTCTGCAGCAGCTTTTCTGCTCGCTGGAAACACATACAACTAACAAGGCTTGTGTCTTGAGAAAACCAACACAGTAACAGCAAAGCACAGTGTTCTACATATCTCTTCCAAGGAAATCAAGCAATTTAGGTCCTAAAACCTTTGCTCCTGCTCTCCAGACGAGGAATACACCAACTGGTACAAAATATACGTCAGTAGTGGAGAAAGCAGGTACTTGTCTTCAAGAGCTTCTCTGCTCGCTGCAAGTACAGAGAACAAACAGGTTTTGTTTCTTGAGAAAACTGACACAGCAACAGCAAAGCATAGTGTTCTACATAGCTCTTCCATGGAAATCAAGCAATTTAGGTCCTAACACCTTTGCTCTTGCTCTGCAGACGAGGAACACACCAACTGGTACAAAATATACTTCACTTGTGGAAAAGGGGCAAGAAAGTGTCTGCAGCAGCTTCTCTGCTTGCTGCAAACACAGACAACCAACAGGACTTGTGTCTTGAGAAAACCGACACAGCAACAGCAAAGCATAGTGTTCTACAGAGCTCTTCCATGGAAAACAAGCAATTTAGATCCTAAAACCTTTGCTCTTGCTCTGCAGACGAGGAATACACCAACTGGTACAAAATATACTTCACTTGTGGAAAAGGGGCAAGAAAGTGTCTGCAGCAGCTTCTCTGCTTGGTGAAAACACAGGGAACAAACAGGGTTTGTGTCTTTAGAAAACCAACACAGCAACAGCAAAGCATAGTGTTCTACATAGCTCTTCCATGGAAAACAAGCAATTTAGATCCTAAAACCTTTGCTCTTGCTCTGCAGACGTGGAACACACCAACTGGTACAAAATATACTTCACTTGTGGAAAAGGGGCAAGAAAGTGTCTGCAGCAGCTTCTCTGCTTGCTGAAAACACAGGGAACAAACAGGGTTTGTGTCTTTAGAAAACCAACACAGCAACAGCAAAGCATAGTGTTCTACAGAGCTCTTCCATGGAAATCAAGCAATTTAGGTCCTAACACATTAGCTCTTGCTTTGCAGACGAGGAACACACCAACTGGTACAAAATATACGTCAGTAGTGGAGAAAGCAGGTACGTGTCTTCAAGAGCTTCTCTGCTTGCTGCAAACACAGACCACCAACAGGGCTTGTGTCTTGAGAAAACCAACACAGCAACAGCAAAGCATAGTGTTCTACATAGCTCTTCCATGGAAAACAAGCAATTTAGATCCTAAAACCTTTGCTCTTGCTCTGCAGACGAGGAATACACCAACTGGTACAAAATATACTTCACTAGTGGAAAAGGAGCAAGAAAAGTGTCTGCAGCAGCTTCTCTGCTTGCTGAAAACACAGAGAACAAACAGGGCTTGTGTCTTGAGAAAACAAACACAGCAACCGAAAACCATAGTGTTCTACATAGCTCTTCCATGGAAAACAAGCAATTTAGATCCTAAAACCTTTGCTCTTGCTCTGCAGACGAGGAATACACCAACTGGTACAAAATATACTTCACTTGTGGAAAAGGGGCAAGAAAGTGTCTGCAGCAGCTTTTCTGCTCGCTGGAAACTCAGACAACCAACAAGACTTGTGTCTTGAGAAAACCAACACAGTAACAGAAAAGCATAGTGTTCTACATAGCTCTTCCATGGAAATCAAGCAATTTAAGTCCTAAAACCTTTGCTCTTGCTTTGCAGACGAGGAACACACCAACTGGTACAAAATATACGTCAGTAGTGGAGAAAGCAGGTACGTGTCTTCAAGAGCTTCTCTGCTTGCTGAAAACACAGGGAACAAACAAGGCTTGTGTGTTTAGAAAACCAACACAGCAACAGCAAAGTATAGTGTTCTTAATATCTCTTCCATGGAAAACAAGCAATTTAGATCCTAAAACCTTTGCTCTTGCTCTGCAGACGAGGAATACACCAACTGGTACAAAATATACTTCACTTGTGGAAAAGGGGGAAGAAAGTGTCTGCAGCAGCTTTTCTGCTCGCTGGAAACACATACAACTAACAAGGCTTGTGTCTTGAGAAAACCAACACAGTAACAGCAAAGCACAGTGTTCTACATATCTCTTCCAAGGAAATCAAGCAATTTAGGTCCTAAAACCTTTGCTCCTGCTCTCCAGACGAGGAATACACCAACTGGTACAAAATATACTTCACTAGTGGAAAAGGAGCAAGAAAGTGTCTGCAGCAGCTTCTCTGCTTGCTGAAAACACAGAGAACAAACAGGGCTTGTGTCTTGAGAAAACAAACACAGCAACCGAAAACCATAGTGTTCTACATAGCTCTTCCATGGAAAACAAGCAATTTAGGTCCTAAAATCTTTGCTCTTGCTCTGCAGACGAGGAATACACCAACTGGTACAAAATATACTTCACTTGTGGAAAAGGGGCAAGAAAGTGTCTGCAGCAGCTTTTCTGCTCGCTGGAAACACATACAACTAACAAGGCTTGTGTCTTGAGAAAACCAACACAGTAACAGCAAAGCACAGTGTTCTACATATCTCTTCCAAGGAAATCAAGCAATTTAGGTCCTAAAACCTTTGCTCCTGCTCTCCAGACGAGGAATACACCAACTGGTACAAAATATACGTCAGTAGTGGAGAAAGCAGGTACGTGTCTTCAAGAGCTTCTCTGCTCGCTGCAAGTACAGAGAACAAACAGGGTTTGTTTCTTGAGAAAACCAACACAGCAACAGCAAAGCATAGTGTTCTACATAGCTCTTCCATGGAAATCAAGCAATTTAGGTCCTAACACCTTTGCTCTTGCTCTGCAGACGAGGAATACACCAACTGGTACAAAATATACTTCACTTGTGGAAAAGGGGCAAGAAAGTGTCTGCAGCAGCTTCTCTGCTTGCTGCAACACAGACAACCAACAGGACTTGTGTCTTTAGAAAACCAACACAGCAACAGCAAAGCATAGTGTTCTTAATAGCTCTTCCATGGAAATCAAGCAATTTAGGTCCTAACACATTTGCTCTTGCTTTGCAGACGAGGAACACACCAACTGGTACAAAATATACTTCACTTGTGAAAAAGGGGCAAGAAAGTGTCTGCAGCAGCTTCTCTGCTTGCTGCAAACACAGACAACCAACAGGACTTGTGTCTTGAGAAAACCAACACAGCAACAGCAAAGCATAGTGTTCTACATAGCTCTTCCATGGAAAACAAGCAATTTAGATCCTAAAACCTTTGCTCTTGCTCTGCAGACGAGGAATACACAAACTGGTACAAAATATACTTCACTAGTGGAAAAGGAGCAAGAAAGTGTCTGCAGCAGCTTCTCTGCTTGCTGAAAACACAGAGAACAAACAGGGCTTGTGTCTTGAGAAAACAAACACAGCAACCGAAAACCATAGTGTTCTACATAGCTCTTCCATGGAAAACAAGCAATTTAGATCCTAAAACCTTTGCTCTTGCTCTGCAGACGAGGAATACACCAACTGGTACAAAATATACTTCACTTGTGGAAAAGGGGCAAGAAAGTGTCTGCAGCAGCTTTTCTGCTCGCTGGAAACACATACAACTAACAAGGCTTGTGTCTTGAGAAAACCAACACAGTAACAGCAAAGCACAGTGTTCTACATATCTCTTCCAAGGAAATCAAGCAATTTAGGTCCTAAAACCTTTGCTCCTGCTCTCCAGACGAGGAATACACCAACTGGTACAAAATATACGTCAGTAGTGGAGAAAGCAGGTACGTGTCTTCAAGAGCTTCTCTGCTCGCTGCAAGTACAGAGAACAAACAGGGTTTGTTTCTTGAGAAAACCGACACAGCAACAGCAAAGCATAGTGTTCTACAGAGCTCTTCCATGGAAATCAAGAAATTTAGGTCCTAACACCTTTGCTCTTGCTCTGCAGACGAGGAATACACCAACTGGTACAAAATATACTTCACTTGTGGAAAAGGGGCAAGAAAGTGTCTGCAGCAGCTTCTCTGCTTGCTGCAAACACAGACAACCAACAGGACTTGTGTCTTGAGAAAACCAACACAGCAACAGCAAAGCATAGTGTTCTACAGAGCTCTTCCATGGAAAACAAGCAATTTAGATCCTAAAACCTTTGCTCTTGCTCTGCAGAAGAGGAATACACCAACTGGTACAAATATACTTCACTTGTGGAAAAGGGGCAAGAAAGTGTCTGCAGCAGCTTCTCTGCTTGCTGAAAACACAGGGAACAAACAGGGTTTGTGTCTTTAGAAAACCAACACAGCAACAGCAAAGCATAGTGTTCTACATAGCTCTTCCATGGAAAACAAGCAATTTAGATCCTAAAACCTTTGCTCTTGCTCTGCAGACGAGGAATACACCAACTGGTACAAAATATACTTCACTTGTGGAAAAGGGGCAAGAAAGTGTCTGCAGCAGCTTTTCTGCTCGCTGGAAACTCAGACAACCAACAAGACTTGTGTCTTGAGAAAACCAACACAGTAACAGAAAAGCATAGTGTTCTACATAGCTCTTCCATGGAAATCAAGCAATTTAAGTCCTAAAACCTTTGCTCTTGCTTTGCAGACGAGGAACACACCAACTGGTACAAAATATACGTCAGTAGTGGAGAAAGCAGGTACGTGTCTTCAAGAGCTTCTCTGCTTACTGAAAACACAGGGAACAAACAGGGCTTGTGTCTTTAGAAAACCAACACAGCAACAGCAAAGCATAGTATTCTTAATAGCTCTTCCAATGAAATCAAGCAATTTAGGTCCTAAAACCTTTGATCTGTCTCTGCAGACGAGGAACACACCAACTGGTACAAAATATACTTCACTTGTGAAAAAGGGGCAAGAAAGTGTCTGCAGCAGCTTCTCTGCTTGCTGCAAACACAGACAAGCAACAGGACTTGTGTCTTGAGAAAACCAACACAGCAACAGCAAAGCATAGTGTTCTACATAGCTCTTCCATGGAAAACAAGCAATTTAGATCCTAAAACCTTTGCTCTTGCTCTGCAGACGAGGAATACACAAACTGGTACAAAATATACTTCACTAGTGGAAAAGGAGCAAGAAAGTGTCTGCAGCAGCTTCTCTGCTTGCTGAAAACACAGAGAACAAACAGGGCTTGTGTCTTGAGAAAACAAACACAGCAACCGAAAACCATAGTGTTCTACATAGCTCTTCCATGGAAAACAAGCAATTTAGATCCTAAAACCTTTGCTCTTGCTCTGCAGACGAGGAATACACCAACTGGTACAAAATATACTTCACTTGTGGAAAAGGGGCAAGAAAGTGTCTGCAGCAGCTTTTCTGCTCGCTGGAAACACATACAACTAAAAAGGCTTGTGTCTTGAGAAAACCAACACAGTAACAGCAAAGCACAGTGTTCTACATATCTCTTCCAAGGAAATCAAGCAATTTAGGTCCTAAAACCTTTGCTCCTGCTCTCCAGACGAGGAATACACCAACTGGTACAAAATATACTTCACTAGTGGAAAAGGAGCAAGAAAGTGTCTGCAGCAGCTTCTCTGCTTGCTGAAAACACAGAGAACAAACAGGGCTTGTGTCTTGAGAAAACAAACACAGCAACCGAAAACCATAGTGTTCTACATAGCTCTTCCATGGAAAACAAGCAATTTAGATCCTAAAACCTTTGCTCTTGCTCTGCAGACCAGGAATACACCAACTGGTACAAAATATACTTCACTTGTGGAAAAGGGGCAAGAAAGTGTCTGCAGCAGCTTCTCTGCTCGCTGGAAACACATACAACTAACAAGGCTTGTGTCTTGAGAAAACCAACACAGTAACAGCAAAGCACAGTGTTCTACATATCTCTTCCAAGGAAATCAAGCAATTTAGATCCTAAAACCTTTGCTCCTGCTCTCCAGACGAGGAATACACCAACTGGTACAAAATATACGTCAGTAGTGGAGAAAGCAGGTACGTGTCTTCAAGAGCTTCTCTGCTCGCTGCAAGTACAGAGAACAAACAGGGTTTGTTTCTTGAGAAAACCAACACAGCAACAGCAAAGCATAGTGTTCTACAGAGCTCTTCCATGGAAAACAAGCAATTTAAGTCCTAAAACCTTTGCTCTTGCTCTGCAGACGAGGAACACACTAACTGGTACAAAATATACGTCAGTAGTGGAGAAAGCAGGTACGTGTCTTCAAGAGCTTCTCTGCTTGCTGAAAACACAGGGAACAAACAGGGTTTGTGTCTTTATAAAACCAACACAGCAACAGCAAAGCATAGTGTTCTTAATAGCTCTTCCAATGAAATCAAGCAATTTAAGTCCTAAAACGTTTGATCCGTCTCTGCAGACGAGGAACACACCAACTGGTACAAAATATACTTCACTTGTGAAAAAGGGGCAAGAAAGTGTCTGCAGCAGCTTCTCTGCTTGCTGCAAACACAGACAACCAACAGGACTTGTGTCTTGAGAAAACCAACACAGCAACAGCAAAGCATAGTGTTCTACATAGCTCTTCCATGGAAAACAAGCAATTTAGATCCTAAAACCTTTGCTCTTGCTCTGCAGACGAGGAATACACAAACTGGTACAAAATATACTTCACTAGTGGAAAAGGAGCAAGAAAGTGTCTGCAGCAGCTTCTCTGCTTGCTGAAAACACAGAGAACAAACAGGGCTTGTGTCTTGAGAAAACAAACACAGCAACAGCAAAGCATAGTGTTCTACATAGCTCTTCCATGGAAAACAAGCCATTTAGATCCTAAAACCTTTGCTCTTGCTCTGCAGACGAGGAATACACCAACTGGTACAAAATATACTTCACTTGTGGAAAAGGGGCAAGAAAGTGTCTGCAGCAGCTTTTCTGCTCGCTGGAAACACATACAACTAACAAGGCTTGTGTCTTGAGAAAACCAACACAGTAACAGCAAAGCACAGTGTTCTACATATCTCTTCCAAGGAAATCAAGCAATTTAGGTCCTAAAACCTTTGCTCCTGCTCTCCAGACGAGGAATACACCAACTGGTACAAAATATACGTCAGTAGTGGAGAAAGCAGGTACGTGTCTTCAAGAGCTTCTCTGCTCGCTGCAAGTACAGAGAACAAACAGGGTTTGTTTCTTGAGAAAACCGACACAGCAACAGCAAAGCATAGTGTTCTACAGAGCTCTTCCATGGAAATCAAGAAATTTAGGTCCTAACACCTTTGCTCTTGCTCTGCAGACGAGGAATACACCAACTGGTACAAAATATACTTCACTTGTGGAAAAGGGGCAAGAAAGTGTCTGCAGCAGCTTCTCTGCTTGCTGCAAACACAGACAACCAACAGGACTTGTGTCTTGAGAAAACCAACACAGCAACAGCAAAGCATAGTGTTCTACATAGCTCTTCCATGGAAAACAAGCAATTTAGATCCTAAAACCTTTGCTCTTGCTCTGCAGAAGAGGAATACACCAACTGGTACAAATATACTTCACTTGTGGAAAAGGGGCAAGAAAGTGTCTGCAGCAGCTTCTCTGCTTGCTGAAAACACAGGGAACAAACAGGGTTTGTGTCTTTAGAAAACCAACACAGCAACAGCAAAGCATAGTGTTCTACATAGCTCTTCCATGGAAAACAAGCAATTTAGATCCTAAAACCTTTGCTCTTGCTCTGCAGACGAGGAATACACCAACTGGTACAAAATATACTTCACTTGTGGAAAAGGGGCAAGAAAGTGTCTGCAGCAGCTTTTCTGCTCGCTGGAAACTCAGACAACCAACAAGACTTGTGTCTTGAGAAAACCAACACAGTAACAGAAAAGCATAGTGTTCTACAGAGCTCTTCCATGGAAATCAAGCAATTTAAGTCCTAAAACCTTTGCTCTTGCTTTGCAGACGAGGAACACACCAACTGGTACAAAATATACGTCAGTAGTGGAGAAAGCAGGTACGTGTCTTCAAGAGCTTCTCTGCTTGCTGAAAACACAGGGAACAAACAGGGCTTGTGTCTTTAGAAAACCAACACAGCAACAGCAAAGCCTAGTATTCTTAAAAGCTCTTCCAATGAAATCAAGCAATTTAGGTCCTAAAACCTTTGATCCGTCTATGAAGACGAGGAACACACCAACTGGTACAAAATATACTTCACTTGTGAAAAAGGGGCAAGAAAGTGTCTGCAGCAGCTTCTCTGCTTGCTGCAAACACAGACAACCAACAGGACTTGTGTCTTGAGAAAACCAACACAGCAACAGCAAAGCATAGTGTTCTACATAGCTCTTCCATGGAAAACAAGCAATTTAGATCCTAAAACCTTTGCTCTTGCTCTGCAGACGAGGAATACACAAACTGGTACAAAATATACTTCACTAGTGGAAAAGGAGCAAGAAAGTGTCTGCAGCAGCTTCTCTGCTTGCTGAAAACACAGAGAACAAACAGGGCTTGTGTCTTGAGAAAACAAACACAGCAACCGAAAACCATAGTGTTCTACATAGCTCTTCCATGGAAAACAAGCAATTTAGATCCTAAAACCTTTGCTCTTGCTCTGCAGACGAGGAATACACCAACTGGTACAAAATATACTTCACTTGTGGAAAAGGAGCAAGAAAGTGTCTGCAGCAGCTTTTCTGCTCGCTGGAAACACATACAACTAACAAGGCTTGTGTCTTGAGAAAACCAACACAGTAACAGCAAAGCACAGTGTTCTACATATCTCTTCCAAGGAAATCAAGCAATTTAGGTCCTAAAACCTTTGCTCCTGCTCTCCAGACGAGGAATACACCAACTGGTACAAAATATACGTCAGTAGTGGAGAAAGCAGGTACGTGTCTTCAAGAGCTTCTCTGCTCGCTGCAAGTACAGAGAACAAACAGGGTTTGTTTCTTGAGAAAACCGACACAGCAACAGCAAAGCATAGTATTCTACAGAGCTCTTCCATGGAAATCAAGCAATTTAGGTCCTAACACCTTTGCTCTTGCTCTGCAGACGAGGAATACACCAACTGGTACAAAATATACTTCACTTGTGGAAAAGGGGCAAGAAAGTGTCTGCAGCAGCTTCTCTGCTTGCTGCAAACACAGACAACCAACAGGACTTGTGTCTTGAGAAAACCAACACAGCAACAGCAAAGCATAGTGTTCTACATAGCTCTTCCATGGAAAACAAGCAATTTAGATCCTAAAACCTTTGCTCTTGCTCTGCAGACAAGGAATACACCAACTGGTACAAAATATACTTCACTTGTGGAAAAGGGGCAAGAAAGTGTCTGCAGCAGCTTTTCTGCTCGCTGGAAACACATATAACTAACAAGGCTTGTGTCTTGAGAAAACCAACACAGTAACAGCAAAGCACAGTGTTCTACATATCTCTTCCAAGGAAATCAAGCAATTTAGGTCCTAAAACCTTTGCTCCTGCTCTCCAGACGAGGAATACACCAACTGGTACAAAATATACTTCACTAGTGGAAAAGGAGCAAGAAAGTGTCTGCAGCAGCTTCTCTGCTTGCTGAAAACACAGAGAACAAACAGGGCTTGTGTCTTGAGAAAACAAACACAGCAACCGAAAACCATAGTGTTCTACATAGCTCTTCCATGGAAAACAAGCAATTTAGATCCTAAAACCTTTGCTCTTGCTCTGCAGACCAGGAATACACCAACTGGTACAAAATATACTTCACTTGTGGAAAAGGGGCAAGAAAGTGTCTGCAGCAGCTTCTCTGCTCGCTGGAAACACATACAACTAACAAGGCTTGTGTCTTGAGAAAACCAACACAGTAACAGCAAAGCACAGTGTTCTACATATCTCTTCCAAGGAAATCAAGCAATTTAGGTCCTAAAACCTTTGCTCCTGCTCTCCAGACGAGGAATACACCAACTGGTACAAAATATACGTCAGTAGTGGAGAAAGCAGGTACGTGTCTTCAAGAGCTTCTCTGCTCGCTGCAAGTACAGAGAACAAACAGGGTTTGTTTCTTGAGAAAACCAACACAGCAACAGCAAAGCATAGTGTTCTACAGAGCTCTTCCATGGAAATCAAGCAATTTAGGTCCTAACACATTTGCTCTTGCTTTGCAGACGAGGAACACACCAACTGGTACAAAATATACTTCACTTGTGAAAAAGGGGCAAGAAAGTGTCTGCAGCAGCTTCTCTGCTTGCTGCAAACACAGACAACCAACAGGACTTGTGTCTTGAGAAAACCAACACAGCAACAGCAAAGCATAGTGTTCTACATAGCTCTTCCATGGAAAACAAGCAATTTAGATCCTAAAACCTTTGCTCTTGCTCTGCAGACGAGGAATACACCAACTGGTACAAAATATACTTCACTAGTGGAAAAGGAGCAAGAAAGTGTCTGCAGCAGCTTCTCTGCTTGCTGAAAACACAGAGAACAAACAGGGCTTGTGTCTTGAGAAAACAAACACAGCAACCGAAAACCATAGTGTTCTACATAGCTCTTCCATGGAAAACAAGCAATTTAGATCCTAAAACCTTTGCTCTTGCTCTGCAGACGAGGAATACACCAACTGGTACAAAATATACTTCACTTGTGGAAAAGGGGCAAGAAAGTGTCTGCAGCAGCTTTTCTGCTCGCTGGAAACACATACAACTAACAAGGCTTGTGTCTTGAGAAAACCAACACAGTAACAGCAAAGCACAGTGTTCTACATATCTCTTCCAAGGAAATCAAGCAATTTAGGTCCTAAAACCTTTGCTCCTGCTCTCCAGACGAGGAATACACCAACTGGTACAAAATATACGTCAGTAGTGGAGAAAGCAGGTACGTGTCTTCAAGAGCTTCTCTGCTCGCTGCAAGTACAGAGAACAAACAGGGTTTGTTTCTTGAGAAAACCGACACAGCAACAGCAAAGCATAGTGTTCTACAGAGCTCTTCCATGGAAATCAAGAAATTTAGGTCCTAACACCTTTGCTCTTGCTCTGCAGACGAGGAATACACCAACTGGTACAAAATATACTTCACTTGTGGAAAAGGGGCAAGAAAGTGTCTGCAGCAGCTTCTCTGCTTGCTGCAAACACAGACAACCAACAGGACTTGTGTCTTGAGAAAACCAACACAGCAACAGCAAAGCATAGAGTTCTACATAGCTCTTCCATGGAAAACAAGCAATTTAGATCCTAAAACCTTTGCTCTTGCTCTGCAGAAGAGGAATACACCAACTGGTACAAATATACTTCACTTGTGGAAAAGGGGCAAGAAAGTGTCTGCAGCAGCTTCTCTGCTTGCTGAAAACACAGGGAACAAACA
Organism: Prinia subflava; assembly: GCF_021018805.1. Lineage (NCBI taxonomy): Eukaryota > Metazoa > Chordata > Aves > Passeriformes > Cisticolidae > Prinia > Prinia subflava. The sequence continues at coordinate 16,979 of NW_026960707.1, read as the reverse complement.
GGGTTTGTGTCTTTAGAAAACCAACACAGCAACAGCAAAGCATAGTGTTCTACAGAGCTCTTCCATGGAAAACAAGCAATTTAGATCCTAAAACCTTTGCTCTTGCTCTGCAGACGAGGAATACACCAACTGGTACAAAATATACTTCACTTGTGGAAAAGGGGCAAGAAAGTGTCTGCAGCAGCTTTTCTGCTCGCTGGAAACTCAGACAACCAACAAGACTTGTGTCTTGAGAAAACCAACACAGTAACAGAAAAGCATAGTGTTCTACAGAGCTCTTCCATGGAAATCAAGCAATTTAAGTCCTAAAACCTTTGCTCTTGCTTTGCAGATGAGGAACACACCAACTGGTACAAAATATACGTCAGTAGTGGAGAAAGCAGGTACGTGTCTTCAAGAGCTTCTCTGCTTGCTGAAAACACAGGGAACAAACAGGGCTTGTGTCTTTAGAAAACCAACACAGCAACAGCAAAGCATAGTATTCTTAATAGCTCTTCCAATGAAATCAAGCAATTTAGGTCCTAAAACCTTTGATCCGTCTCTGCAGACGAGGAACACACCAACTGGTACAAAATATACTTCACTTGTGAAAAAGGGGCAAGAAAGTGTCTGCAGCAGCTTCTCTGCTTGCTGCAAACACAGACAACCAACAGGACTTGTGTCTTGAGAAAACCAACACAGCAACAGCAAAGCATAGTGTTCTACATAGCTCTTCCATGGAAAACAAGCAATTTAGATCCTAAAACCTTTGCTCTTGCTCTGCAGACGAGGAATACACAAACTGGTACAAAATATACTTCACTTGTGGAAAAGGAGCAAGAAAGTGTCTGCAGCAGCTTCTCTGCTTGCTGAAAACACAGAGAACAAACAGGGCTTGTGTCTTGAGAAAACAAACACAGCAACCGAAAACCATAGTGTTCTACATAGCTCTTCCATGGAAAACAAGCAATTTAGATCCTAAAACCTTTGCTCTTGCTCTGCAGACGAGGAATACACCAACTGGTACAAAATATACTTCACTTGTGGAAAAGGGGCAAGAAAGTGTCTGCAGCAGCTTTTCTGCTCGCTGGAAACACATACAACTAACAAGGCTTGTGTCTTGAGAAAACCAACACAGTAACAGCAAAGCACAGTGTTCTACATATCTCTTCCAAGGAAATCAAGCAATTTAGGTCCTAAAACCTTTGCTCCTGCTCTCCAGACGAGGAATACACCAACTGGTACAAAATATACGTCAGTAGTGGAGAAAGCAGGTACGTGTCTTCAAGAGCTTCTCTGCTCGCTGCAAGTACAGAGAACAAACAGGGTTTGTTTCTTGAGAAAACCGACACAGCAACAGCAAAGCATAGTGTTCTACAGAGCTCTTCCATGGAAATCAAGCAATTTAGGTCCTAACACCTTTGCTCTTGCTCTGCAGACGAGGAATACACCAACTGGTACAAAATATACTTCACTTGTGGAAAAGGGGCAAGAAAGTGTCTGCAGCAGCTTCTCTGCTTGCTGCAAACACAGACAACCAACAGGACTTGTGTCTTGAGAAAACCAACACAGCAACAGCAAAGCATAGTGTTCTACATAGCTCTTCCATGGAAAACAAGCAATTTAGATCCTAAAACCTTTGCTCTTGCTCTGCAGACAAGGAATACACCAACTGGTACAAAATATACTTCACTTGTGGAAAAGGGGCAAGAAAGTGTCTGCAGCAGCTTCTCTGCTTGCTGAAAACACAGGGAACAAACAGGGTTTGTGTCTTTAGAAAACCAACACAGCAACAGCAAAGCATAGTGTTCTACATAGCTCTTCCATGGAAAACAAGCAATTTAGATCCTAAAACCTTTGCTCTTGCTCTGCAGACGAGGAATACACCAACTGGTACAAAATATACTTCACTTGTGGAAAAGGGGCAAGAAAGTGTCTGCAGCAGCTTTTCTGCTCGCTGGAAACACATACAACTAACAAGGCTTGTGTCTTGAGAAAACCAACACAGTAACAGCAAAGCACAGTGTTCTACATATCTCTTCCAAGGAAATCAAGCAATTTAGGTCCTAAAACCTTTGCTCCTGCTCTCCAGACGAGGAATACACCAACTGGTACAAAATATACGTCAGTAGTGGAGAAAGCAGGTACGTGTCTTCAAGAGCTTCTCTGCTCGCTGCAAGTACAGAGAACAAACAGGGTTTGTTTCTTGAGAAAACCGACACAGCAACAGCAAAGCATAGTGTTCTACAGAGCTCTTCCATGGAAATCAAGCAATTTAGGTCCTAACACCTTTGCTCTTGCTCTGCAGACGAGGAACACACCAACTGGTACAAAATATACTTCACTTGTGGAAAAGAGGCAAGAAAGTGTCTGCAGCAGCTTCTCTGCTTGCTGCAAACACAGACAACCAACAGGACTTGTGTCTTGAGAAAACCAACACAGCAACAGCAAAGCATAGTGTTCTACAGAGCTCTTCCATGGAAATCAAGAAATTTAGGTCCTAACACCTTTGCTCTTGCTCTGCAGACGAGGAATACACCAACTGGTACAAAATATACTTCACTTGTGGAAAAGGGGCAAGAAAGTGTCTGCAGCAGCTTCTCTGCTTGCTGAAAACACAGGGAACAAACAGGGTTTGTGTCTTTAGAAAACCAACACAGCAACAGCAAAGCATAGTGTTCTACATAGCTCTTCCATGGAAAACAAGCAATTTAGATCCTAAAACCTTTGCTCTTGCTCTGCAGACGAGGAATACACCAACTGGTACAAAATATACTTCACTTGTGGAAAAGGGGCAAGAAAGTGTCTGCAGCAGCTTCTCTGCTTGCTGCAAACACAGACAACCAACAAGACTTGTGTCTTTAGAAAACCAACACAGCAACAGCAAAGCCTAGTGTTCTACATAGCTCTTCCATGGAAAACAAGCAATTTAGATCCTAAAACCTTTGCTCTTGCTCTGCAGACGAGGAATACACCAACTGGTACAAAATATACTTCACTTGTGGAAAAGGGGCAAGAAAGTGTCTGCAGCAGCTTTTCTGCTCGCTGGAAACTCAGACAACCAACAAGACTTGTGTCTTGAGAAAACCAACACAGTAAAAGCAAAGCACAGTGTTCTACATAGCTCTTCCATGGAAATCAAGCAATTTAAGTCCTAAAACCTTTGCTCTTGCTTTGCAGACGAGGAACACACCAACTGGTACAAAATATACGTCAGTAGTGGAGAAAGCAGGTACGTGTCTTCAAGAGCTTCTCTGCTTGCTGAAAACACAGGGAACAAACAGGGCTTGTGTGTTTAGAAAACCAACACAGCAACAGCAAAGCATAGTGTTCTTAATAGCTCTTCCATGGAAAACAAGCAATTTAGATCCTAAAACCTTTGCTCTTGCTCTGCAGACGAGGAATACACCAACTGGTACAAAATATACTTCACTTGTGGAAAAGGGGCAAGAAAGTGTCTGCAGCAGCTTTTCTGCTCGCTGGAAACACATACAACTAACAAGGCTTGTGTCTTGAGAAAACCAACACAGTAACAGCAAAGCATAGTGTTCTACATATCTCTTCCAAGGAAATCAAGCAATTTAGGTCCTAAAACCTTTGCTCCTGCTCTCCAGACGAGGAATACACCAACTGGTACAAAATATACTTCACTAGTGTAAAAGGGGCAAGAAAGTGTCTGCAGCAGCTTCTCTGCTTGCTGAAAACACAGGGAACAAACAGGGTTTGTGTCTTTAGAAAACCAACACAGCAACAGCAAAGCATAGTGTTCTACAGAGCTCTTCCATGGAAATCAAGCAATTTAGGTCCTAACACCTTTGCTCTTGCTCTGCAGACGAGGAATACACCAACTGGTACAAAATATACTTCACTTGTGGAAAAGGGGCAAGAAAGTGTCTGCAGCAGCTTCTCTGCTTGCTGCAAACACAGACAACCAACAGGACTTGTGTCTTGAGAAAACCAACACAGCAACAGCAAAGCATAGTGTTCTACATAGCTCTTCCATGGAAAACAAGCAATTTAGATCCTAAAACCTTTGCTCTTGCTCTGCAGACAAGGAATACACCAACTGGTACAAAATATACTTCACTTGTGGAAAAGGGGCAAGAAAGTGTCTGCAGCAGCTTCTCTGCTTGCTGAAAACACAGGGAACAAACAGGGTTTGTGTCTTTAGAAAACCAACACAGCAACAGCAAAGCATAGTGTTCTACATAGCTCTTCCATGGAAAACAAGCAATTTAGATCCTAAAACCTTTGCTCTTGCTCTGCAGACGAGGAATACACAAACTGGTACAAAATATACTTCACTAGTGGAAAAGGAGCAAGAAAGTGTCTGCAGCAGCTTCTCTGCTTGCTGAAAACACAGAGAACAAACAGGGCTTGTGTCTTGAGAAAACCAACACAGCAACAGCAAAGCATAGTGTTCTACATAGCTCTTCCATGGAAAACAAGCAATTTAGATCCTAAAACCTTTGCTCTTGCTCTGCAGACGAGGAATACACCAACTGGTACAAAATATACTTCACTTGTGGAAAAGGGGCAAGAAAGTGTCTGCAGCAGCTTTTCTGCTCGCTGGAAACACATACAACTAACAAGGCTTGTGTCTTGAGAAAACCAACACAGTAACAGCAAAGCACAGTGTTCTACATATCTCTTCCAAGGAAATCAAGCAATTTAGGTCCTAAAACCTTTGCTCCTGCTCTCCAGACGAGGAATACACCAACTGGTACAAAATATACGTCAGTAGTGGAGAAAGCGGGTACGTGTCTTCAAGAGCTTCTCTGCTCGCTGCAAGTACAGAGAACAAACAGGGTTTGTTTCTTGAGAAAACCGACACAGCAACAGCAAAGCATAGTGTTCTACAGAGCTCTTCCATGGAAATCAAGCAATTTAGGTCCTAACACCTTTGCTCTTGCTCTGCAGACGAGGAACACACCAACTGGTACAAAATATACTTCACTAGTGGAAAAGGGGCAAGAAAGTGTCTGCAGCAGCTTCTCTGCTTGCTGCAAACACAGACAACCAACTGGACTTGTGTCTTGAGAAAACCAACACAGCAACAGCAAAGCATAGTGTTCTACAGAGCTCTTCCATGGAAAACAAGCAATTTAGATCCTAAAACCTTTGCTCTTGCTCTGCAGACGAGGAATACACCAACTGGTACAAAATATACTTCACTTGTGGAAAAGGGGCAAGAAAGTGTCTGCAGCAGCTTCTCTGCTTGCTGAAAACACAGGGAACAAACAGGGTTTGTGTCTTTAGAAAACCAACACAGCAACAGCAAAGCATAGTGTTCTACATAGCTCTTCCATGGAAAACAAGCAATTTAGATCCTAAAACCTTTGCTCTTGCTCTGCAGACGAGGAATACACCAACTGGTACAAAATATACTTCACTTGTGGAAAAGGGGCAAGAAAGTGTCTGCAGCAGCTTCTCTGCTTGCTGCAAACACAGACAACCAACAGGACTTGTGTCTTTAGAAAACCAACACAGCAACAGCAAAGCATAGTGTTCTACAGAGCTCTTCCATGGAAAACAAGCAATTTAGATCCTAAAACCTTTGCTCTTGCTCTGCAGACGAGGAACACACCAACTGGTACAAAATATACTTCACTTGTGGAAAAGGGGCAAGAAAGTGTCTGCAGCAGCTTCTCTGCTTGCTGCAAACACAGACAACCAACAGGACTTGTGTCTTGAGAAAACCAACACAGCAACAGCAAAGCATAGTGTTCTACAGAGCTCTTCCATGGAAATCAAGCAATTTAGGTCCTAACACATTAGCTCTTGCTTTGCAGACGAGGAACACACCAACTGGTACAAAATATACGTCAGTAGTGGAGAAAGCAGGTACGTGTCTTCAAGAGCTTCTCTGCTTGCTGCAAACACAGACCACCAACAGCGCTTGTGTCTTTAGAAAACCAACACAGCAACAGCAAAGCATAGTATTCTTAATAGCTCTTCCAATGAAATCAAGCAATTTAGGTCCTAAAACCTTTGATCCGTCTCTGCAGACGAGGAACACACCAACTGGTACAAAATATACTTCACTTGTGAAAAAGGGGCAAGAAAGTGTCTGCAGCAGCTTCTCTGCTTGCTGCAAACACAGACAAGCAACAGGACTTGTGTCTTGAGAAAACCAACACAGCAACAGCAAAGCATAGTGTTCTACATAGCTCTTCCATGGAAAACAAGCAATTTAGATCCTAAAACCTTTGCTCTTGCTCTGCAGACGAGGAATACACAAACTGGTACAAAATATACTTCACTAGTGGAAAAGGAGCAAGAAAGTGTCTGCAGCAGCTTCTCTGCTTGCTGAAAACACAGAGAACAAACAGGGCTTGTGTCTTGAGAAAACCAACACAGCAACAGCAAAGCATAGTGTTCTACATAGCTCTTCCATGGAAAACAAGCAATTTAGATCCTAAAACCTTTGCCTCTTGCTCTGCAGACGAGGAATACACCAACTGGTACAAAATATACTTCACTTGTGGAAAAGGGGCAAGAAAGTGTCTGCAGCAGCTTTTCTGCTCGCTGGAAACACATATAACTAACAAGGCTTGTGTCTTGAGAAAACCAACACAGTAACAGCAAAGCACAGTGTTCTACATATCTCTTCCAAGGAAATCAAGCAATTTAGGTCCTAAAACCTTTGCTCCTGCTCTCCAGACGAGGAATACACCAACTGGTACAAAATATACGTCAGTAGTGGAGAAAGCAGGTACGTGTCTTCAAGAGCTTCTCTGCTCGCTGCAAGTACAGAGAACAAACAGGGTTTGTTTCTTGAGAAAACCGACACAGCAACAGCAAAGCATAGTGTTCTACAGAGCTCTTCCATGGAAATCAAGCAATTTAGGTCCTAACACCTTTGCTCTTGCTCTGCAGACGAGGAATACACCAACTGGTACAAAATATACTTCACTTGTGGAAAAGGGGCAAGAAAGTGTCTGCAGCAGCTTCTCTGCTTGCTGCAAACACAGACAACCAACAGGACTTGTGTCTTGAGAAACCAACACAGCAACAGCAAAGCATAGTGTTCTACATAGCTCTTCCATGGAAAACAAGCAATTTAGATCCTAAAACCTTTGCTCTTGCTCTGCAGACAAGGAATACACCAACTGGTACAAAATATACTTCACTTGTGGAAAAGGGGCAAGAAAGTGTCTGCAGCAGCTTCTCTGCTTGCTGAAAACACAGGGAACAAACAGGGTTTGTGTCTTTAGAAAACCAACACAGCAACAGCAAAGCATAGTGTTCTACATAGCTCTTCCATGGAAAACAAGCAATTTAGATCCTAAAACCTTTGCTCTTGCTCTGCAGACGAGGAATACACCAACTGGTACAAAATATACTTCACTTGTGGAAAAGGGGCAAGAAAGTGTCTGCAGCAGCTTTTCTGCTCGCTGGAAACACATACAACTAACAAGGCTTGTGTCTTGAGAAAACCACACAGTAACTGCAAAGCACAGTGTTCTACATAGTCTCTTCCAAGGAAATCAAGCAATTTAGGTCCTAAAACCTTTGCTCCTGCTCTCCAGACGAGGAATACACCAACTGGTACAAAATATACTTCAGTAGTGGAGAAAGCAGGTACGTGTCTTCAAGAGCTTCTCTGCTCGCTGCAAGTACAGAGAACAAACAGGGTTTGTTTCTTGAGAAAACCGACACAGCAACAGCAAAGCATAGTGTTCTACAGAGCTCTTCCATGGAAATCAAGAAATTTAGGTCCTAACACCTTTGCTCTTGCTCTGCAGACGAGGAATACACCAACTGGTACAAAATATACTTCACTTGTGGAAAGGGGCAAGAAAGTGTCTTGCAGCAGCTTCTCTGCTTGCTGCAAACACAGACACCAACAGGACTTGTGTCTTGAGAAAACCACACAGCAACAGCAAAGCATAGTGTTCTACATAGCTCTTCCATGGAAAACAAGCAATTTAGATCCTAAAACCTTTGCTCTTGCTCTGCAGAAGAGGAATACACCAACTGGTACAAATATACTTCACTTGTGGAAAAGGGGGAAGAAAGTGTCTGCAGCAGCTTCTCTGCTTGCTGAAAACACAGGGAACAAACAGGGTTTGTGTCTTTAGAAAAACCAACACAGCAACAGCAAAGCATAGTGTTCTACATAGCTCTTCCATGGAAAACAAGCAATTTAGATCCTAAAACCTTTGCTCTTGCTCTGCAGACGAGGAATACACCAACTGGTACAAAAATATACTTCACTTGTGGAAAAGGGGCAAGAAAGTGTCTGCAGCAGCTTTTCTGCTCGCTGGAAACTCAGACAACCAACAAGACTTGTGTCTTGAGAAAACCAACACAGTAACAGAAAAGCATAGTGTTCTACAGAGCTCTTCCATGGAAATCAAGCAATTTAAGTCCTAAAACCTTTGCTCTTGCTTTGCAGACGAGGAACACACCAAACTGGTACAAAATATACGTCAGTAGTGGAGAAAGCAGGTACGTGTCTTCAAGAGCTTCTCTGCTTGCTGAAAACACAGGGAACAAACAGGGCTTGTGTCTTTAGAAAACCAACACAGCAACAGCAAAGCATAGATTCTTAATAGCTCTTCCAATGAAATCAAGCAATTTAGGTCCTAAAACCTTTGATCCGTCTCTGCAGACGAGGAACACACCAACTGGTACAAAATATACTTCACTTGTGAAAAAGGGGCAAGAAAGTGTCTGCAGCAGCTTCTCTGCTTGCTGCAAACACAGACAAGCAACAGGACTTGTGTCTTGAGAAAACCAACACAGCAACAGCAAAGCATAGTGTTCTACATAGCTCTTCCATGGAAAACAAGCAATTTTAGATCCTAAAACCTTTGCTCTTGCTCTGCAGACGAGGAATACACAAACTGGTACAAAATATACTTCACTAGTGGAAAAGGAGCAAGAAAGTGTCTGCAGCAGCTTCTCTGCTTGCTGAAAACACAGAGAACAAACAGGGCTTTGTGTCTTGAGAAAACAAACACAGCAACCGAAAACCATAGTGTTCTACATAGCTCTTCCATGGAAAACAAGCAATTTAGATCCTAAAACCTTTGCTCTTGCTCTGCAGACGAGGAATACACCAACTGGTACAAATATACTTCACTTGTGGAAAAGGGGCAAGAAAGTGTCTGCAGCAGCTTTTCTGCTCGCTGGAAACACATATAACTAACAAGGCTTGTGTCTTGAGAAAACCAACACAGTAACAGCAAAGCACAGTGTTCTACATATCTCTTCCAAGGAAATCAAGCAATTTAGGTCCTAAAACCTTTGCTCCTGCTCTCCAGACGAGGAATACACCAACTGGTACAAAATATACGTCAGTAGTGGAGAAAGCAGGTACGTGTCTTCAAGAGCTTCTCTGCTCGCTGCAAGTACAGAGAACAAACAGGGTTTGTTTCTTGAGAAAACCGACACAGCAACAGCAAAGCATAGTGTTCTACAGAGCTCTTCCATGAAATCAAGCAATTTAGGTTCCTAACACCTTTGCTCTTGCTCTGCAGACGAGGAATACACCAACTGGTACAAAATATACTTCACTTGTGGAAAAGGGGCAAGAAAGTGTCTGCAGCAGCTTCTCTGCTTGCTGCAAACACAGACAACCAACAGGACTTGTGTCTTGAGAAAACCAACACAGCAACAGCAAAGCATAGTGTTCTACATAGCTCTTCCATGGAAAACAGCAATTTAGATCCTAAAACCTTTGCTCTTGCTCTGCAGACAAGGAATACACCAACTGGTACAAAATATACTTCACTTGTGGAAAAGGGGGCAAGAAAGTGTCTGCAGCAGCTTCTCTGCTTGCTGAAAACACAGGAACAAACAGGGTTTGTGTCTTTAGAAAACAACACAGCAACAGCAAAGCATAGTGTTCTACATAGCTCTTCCATGGAAAACAAGCAATTTAGATCCTAAAACCTTTGCTCTTGCTCTGCAGACGAGGAATACACCAACTGGTACAAAATATACTTCACTTGTGGAAAAGGGCAAGAAAGTGTCTGCAGCAGCTTTTCTGCTCGCTGGAAACACATACAACTAACAAGGCTTGTGTCTTGAGAAAACCAACACAGTAACTGCAAAGCACAGTGTTCTACATATCTCTTCCAAGGAAATCAAGCAATTTAGGTCCTAAAACCTTTGCTCCTGCTCTCCAGACGAGGAATACACCAACTGGTACAAAATATACGTCAGTAAGTGGAGAAAGCAGGTACGTGTCTTCAAGAGCTTCTCTGCTTGCTGAAAACACAGGGAACAAACAGGGCTTGTGTCTTTAGAAAACCAACACAGCAACAGCAAAGCATAGTATTCTTATAGCTCTTCCAATGAAATCAAGCAATTTAGGTCCTAAAACCTTTGATCCGTCTCTGCAGACGAGGAACACACCAACTGGTACAAAATATACTTCACTTGTGAAAAAGGGGCAAGAAAGTGTCTGCAGCAGCTTCTCTGCTTGCTGCAAACACAGACAAGCAACAGGACTTGTGTCTTGAGAAAACCAACACAGCAACAGCAAAGCATAGTGTTCTACATAGCTCTTCCATGGAAAACAAGCAATTTAGATCCTAAAACCTTTGCTCTTGCTCTGCAGACGAGAATACACAAACTGGTACAAAATATACTTCACTAGTGGAAAAGGAGCAAGAAAGTGTCTGCAGCAGCTTCTCTGCTTGCTGAAAACACAGAGAACAAACAGGGCTTGTGTCTTGAGAAAACAAACACAGCAACCGAAAACCATAGTGTTCTACATAGCTCTTCAATGGAAAACAAGCAATTTAGATCCTAAAACCTTGCTCTTGCTCTGCAGACGAGGAATACACCAACTGGTACAAAATATACTTCACTTGTGGAAAAGGGGCAAGAAAGTGTCTGCAGCAGCTTTTCTGCTCGCTGGAAACACATATAACTAACAAGGCTTGTGTCTTGAGAAAACCAACACAGTAACAGCAAAGCACAGTGTTCTACATATCTCTTCCAAGGGAAATCAAGCAATTTAGGTCCTAAAACATTTGCTCCTGCTCTCCAGACGAGGAATACACCAACTGGTACAAAATATACGTCAGTAGTGGAGAAAGCCAGGTACGTGTCTTCAAGAGCTTCTCTGCTCGCTGCAAGTACAGAGAACAAACAGGGTTTGTTTCTTGAGAAAACCGACACAGCAACAGCAAAGCATAGTGTTCTACAGAGCTCTTCCATGGAAATCAAGCAATTTAGGTCCTAACACCTTTGCTCTTGCTCTGCAGACGAAGGAATACACCAACTGGTACAAAATATACTTCACTTGTGGAAAAGGGGCAAGAAAGTGTCTGCAGCAGCTTCTCTGCTTGCTGCAAACACAGACAACCAACAGGAACTTGTGTCTTGAGAAAACCAACACAGCAACAGCAAAGCATAGTGTTCTACATAGCTCTTCCATGGAAAACAAGCAATTTAGATCCTAAAACCTTTGCTCTTGCTCTGCAGACAAGGAATACACCAACTGGTACAAAATATACTTCACTTGTGGAAAAGGGGCAAGAAAGTGTCTGCAGCAGCTTCTCTGCTTGCTGAAAACACAGGGAACAAACAGGGTTTGTGTCTTTAGAAAACCAACACAGCAACAGCAAAGCATAGTGTTTCTACAGAGCTCTTCCATGGAAAACAAGCAATTTAGATCCTAAAACCTTTGTCTCTTGCTCTGCAGACGAGGAATACACCAACTGGTACAAAATATACTTCACTTGTGGAAAAGGGGCAAGAAAGTGTCTGCAGCAGCTTTTCTGCTCGCTGGAAACACATACAACTAACAAGGCTTGTGTCTTGAGAAAACCAACACAGTAACAGCAAAGCACAGTGTTCTACATATCTCTTCCAAGGAAATCAAGCAATTTAGGTCCTAAAACCTTTGCTCCTGCTCTCCAGACGAGGAATACACCAACTGGTACAAAATATACGTCAGTAGTGGAGAAAGCAGGTACGTGTCTTCAAGAGCTTCTCTGCTCGCTGCAAGTACAGAGAACAAACAGGGTTTGTTTCTTGAGGAAAACCGACACAGCAACAGCAAAGCATAGTGTTCTACAGAGCTCTTCCATGGAAATCAAGCAATTTAGGTCCTAACACCTTTGCTCTTGCTCTGGCAGACGAGGAATACACCAACTGGTACAAAATATACTTCACTTGTGGAAAAGGGGCAAGAAAGTGTCTGCAGCAGCTTCTCTGCTTGCTGCAAACACAGACAACAACAGGACTTGTGTCTTGAGAAAACCAACACAGCAACAGCAAAGCATAGTGTTCTACATAGCTCTTCCATGGAAAACAAGCAATTTAGATCCTAAAACCTTTGCTCTTGCTTCTGCAGAAGAGGAATACACCAACTGGTAACAAATATACTTCACTTGTGAAAAGGGGCAAGAAAGTGTCTGCAGCAGCTTCTCTGCTTGCTGAAAACACAGGGAACAAACAGGGTTTGTGTCTTTAGAAAACCAACACAGCAACAGCAAAGCATAGTGTTCTACATAGCTCTTCCATGGAAAACAAGCAATTTAGATCCTGAAAACCCTTTGCTCTTGCTCTGCAGACGAGGACATCACCCAACTGTACAAAATATACTTCACTTGTGGAAAAGGGGCAAGAATAGTGTCTGCAGCCGCTTTTCTGCTCGCTGGAAACTCAGACAACCAACAAGACTTGTGTCTTGAGAAAACCAACACAGTAACAGAAAAGCATAGTGTTCTACAGAGCTCTTCCATGGAAATCAAGCAATTTAAGTCCTAAAACCTTTTGCTCTTGCTTTGCAGACGAGGAACACACCAACTGGTACAAAATATACGTCAGTAGTGGAGAAAGCAGGTACGTGTCTTCAAGAGCTTCTCTGCTTGCTGAAAAACACAGGAACAAACAGGGCTTGTGTCTTTAGAAAACCAACACAGCAACAGCAAAGCATAGTATTCTTAATAGCTCTTCCAATGAATCAAGCAATTTAGGTCCTAAAACCTTTGATCCGTCTCTGCAGACGAGGAACACACCAACTGGTACAAATATACTTCACTTGTGAAAAAGGGGCAAGAAAGTGTCTGCAGCAGCTTCTCTGCTTGCTGCAAACACAGACAAGGCAACAGGACTTGTGTCTTGAGAAAACCAACACAGCAACAGCAAAGCATAGTGTTCTACATAGCTCTTCCATGGAAAACAAGCAATTTAGATCCTAAAACCTTTGCTCTTGCTCTGCAGACGAGGAATACACAAACTGGTACAAAATATACTTCACTAGTGGAAAAGGAGCAAGAAAGTGTCTGCAGCAGCTTCTGCTCTTGCTGAAAACACAGAGACAAACAGGGCTTGTGTCTTGAGAAAACAAACACAGCAACCGAAAACCATAGTTTTCTACATAGCTCTTCAATGGAAAACAGCAATTTAGATCCTAAAACCTTTGCTCTTGCTCTGCAGACGAGGAATACACCAACTGGTACAAAATATACTTCACTTGTGGAAAAGGGGCAAGAAAGTGTCTGCAGCAGCTTTTCTGCTCGCTGGAAACACATATAAACTAACAAGGCTTGTGTCTTGAGAAAACCAACACAGTAACAGCAAAGCACAGTGTTCTACATATCTCCTTCCAAGGAAATCAAGCAATTTAGGTCCTAAAACATTTGCTCCTGCTCTCCAGACGAGGAATACACCAACTGGTACAAAATATACGTCAGTAGTGGAGAAAGCAGGTACGTGTCTTCAAGAGCTTCTCTGCTCGCTGCAAGTACAGAGAACAAACAGGGTTTGTTTCTTGAGAAAACCGACACAGCAACAGCAAAGCATAGTGTTCTACAGAGCTCTTCCATGGAAATCAAGCAATTTAGGTCCTAACACCTTTGCTCTTGCTCTGCAGACGAGGAATACACCAACTGGTACAAAATATACTTCACTTGTGGAAAAGGGGCAAGAAAGTGTCTGCAGCAGCTTCTCTGCTTGCTGCAAACACAGACAACCAACAGGACTTGTGTCTTGAGAAAACCAACATCAGCAACAGCAAAGCATAGTGTTCTACATAGCTCTTCCATGGAAAACAAGCAATGTAGATCCTAAAACCTTTGCTCTTGCTCTGCAGACAAGGAATACACCAACTGGTACAAAATATACTTCACTTGTGGAAAAGGGGCAAGAAAGTGTCTGCAGCAGCTTCTCTGCTTGCTGAAAACACAGGGAACAAACAGGGTTTGTTGTCTTTAGAAAACCAACACAGCAACAGCAAAGCATAGTGTTCTACAGAGCTCTTCCATGGAAAACAAGCAATTTAGATCCTAAAACCTTTGCTCTTGCTCTGCAGACGAGGAATACACCAACTGGTACCAAACTATACTTCACTTGTGGAAAAGGGGCAAGAAGTGTCCTGCAGCAGCTTTTCTGCTCGCTGGAAACACATACAACTAACAAGGCTTGTGTCTTGAGAAAACCAACACAGTAACAGCAAAGCACAGTGTTCTACATATCTCTTCCAAGGAAATCAAGCAATTTAGGTCCTAAAACCTTTGCTCCTGCTCTCCAGACGAGGAATACACCAACTGGTACAAAATATACGTCAGTAGTGGAGAAAGCAGGTACGTGTCTTCAAGAGCTTCTCTGCTCGCTGCAAAGTACAGAGAACAACAGGGTTTGTTTCTTGAGAAAACCGACACAGCAACAGCAAAGCATAGTGTTCTACAGAGCTCTTCCATGGAAATCAAGCAATTTAGGTCCTAACACCTTTGCTCTTGCTCTGCAGACGAGGAATACACCAACTGGTACAAAATATACTTCACTTGTGGAAAAGGGGCAAGAAAGTGTCTGCAGCAGCTTCTCTGCTTGCTGCAAACACAGACAACCAACAGGACTTGTGTCTTGAGAAAAACCAACACAGCAACAGCAAAGGCATAGTGGTTCTACATAGCTCTTCCATGGAAAACAAGCAATTTAGATCCTAAAACCTTTGCTCTTGCTCTGCAGAAGAGGAATACACCAACTGGTACAAATATACTTCACTTGTGGAAAAGGGGCAAGAAAGTGGTCGCAGCAGCTTCTCTGCTTGCTGAAAACACAGGGAACAAACAGGGTTTGTGTCTTTAGAAAACCAACACAGCAACAGCAAAGCATTAGTGTTCTACATAGCTCTTCATGGAAAACAAGCAATTTAGATCCTAAAACCTTTGCTCTTGCTCTGCAGACGAGGAATACACCAACTGGTACAAAATATACTTCACTTGTGGAAAAGGGCAAGAAAGTGTCCTGCAGCAGCTTTCTGCTCGCTGGAAACTCAGACAACCAACAAGACTTGTGTCTTGAGAAAACCAACACAGTAACAGAAAAGCATAGTGTTCTACAGAGCTCTTCCATGGAAATCAAGCAATTTAAGTCCTAAAACCTTTGCTCTTGCTTTGCAGACGAGGAACACACAACTTGGTACAAAATATACGTCAGTAGTGGAGAAAGCAGGTACGTGTCTTCAAGAGCTTCTCTGCTTGCTGAAAACAAAGGGAACAAACAGGTCTTGTGTCTTAGAAAACCAACACAGCAACAGCAAAGCATAGTATTCTTAATAGCTCTTCCAATGAAATCAAGCAATTTAGGTCCTAAAACCTTTGATCCGTCTCTGCAGACGAGGAACACACCAACTGTACAAAATATACTTCACTTGTGAAAAAGGGGCAAGAAAAGTGTCTGCAGCAGCTTCTCTGCTTGCTGCAAACACAGACAACCAACCAGGACTTGTGTCTTGAGAAAACCAACACAGCAACAGCAAAGCATAGTGTTCTACATAGCTCTTCCATGGAAAACAAGCAATTTAGATCCTAAAACCTTTGCTCTTGCTCTGCAGACGAGGGAATACACAAACTGGTACAAAATATACTTCACTAGTGGAAAAGGAGCAAGAAAGTGTCTGCAGCAGCTTCTCTGCTTGCTGAAAACACAGAGAACAAACAGGGCTTGTGTCTTGAGAAAACAAACACAGCAACCGAAAACCATAGTGTTCTACATAGGCTCTTCCATGGAAAACAAGCAATTTAGATCCTAAAACCTTTGCTCTTGCTCTGCAGACGAGGAATACACCAACTGGTACAAATATACTTCACTTGTGGAAAAGGGGCAAGAAAGTGTCTGCAGCAGCTTTCTGCTCGCTGGAAACACATACAACTAACAAGGCTTGTGTCTTGAGAAAACCAACACAGTAGTACAGCAAAGCACAGTGTTCTACATATCTCTTCAAGGAAATCAAGCAATTTAGGTCCTAAAACCTTTGCTCCTGCTCTCCAGACGAGGAATACACCAACTGGTACAAAATATACGTCAGTAGTGGAGAGAAAGCAGGTACGTGTCTTCAAGAGCTTCTCTGCTCGCTGCAAGTACAGAGAACAAACAGGGTTTTGTTTCTTGAGAAAACCGACACAGCAACAGCAAAGCATAGTGTTCTACAGAGCTCTTCCATGGAAATCAAGCAATTTAGGTCCTAACACCTTTGCTCTTGCTCTGCAGACGAGGAATACACCAACTGGTACAAAATATACTTCACTTGTGGAAAAGGGCAAGAAAGTGTCTGCAGCAGCTTCTCTGCTTGCTGCAAACACAGACAACCAACAGGACTTGTGTCTTGAGAAAACCAACACAGCAACAGCAAAGCATAGTGTTCTACATAGCTCTTCCATGGAAAACAAGCAATTTAGATCCTAAAACCTTTGCTCTTGCTCTGCAGACAAGGATACACAACTGGTACAAAATATACTTCACTTGTGGAAAAGGGGCAAGAAAGTGTCTGCAGCAGCTTCTCTGCTTGCTGAAAACACAGGGAACAAACAGGGTTTGTTGTCTTTAGAAAACCAACACAGCAACAGCAAAGCATAGTGTCTCTACATAGCTCTTCCATGGAAAACAAGCAATTTAGATCCTAAAACCTTGCTCTTGCTCTGCAGACGAGGAATACACCAACTGGTACAAAATATACTTCACTTGTGGAAAAGGGGCAAGAAGTGTCTGCAGCAGCTTTTCTGCTCGCTGGAAACACATACAACTAACAA
>NW_026960706.1:47500-52500 GCF_021018805.1 Prinia subflava | reverse complement strand
TTTCCATTTATATATTATATATTATCAACCACAGGGCTTTTCAGGATCCAGTACAGAGGTACTGCTTTACACCTAACCCTAACTCTAACTAACCCTAACCCTAACCCTAACCCTAACCCTAACCCTAACCCTAACCCTAACCCTAACCCTAACCCTAACCCTATTCATCCTTCTGGGTTTCACTCTTAATGTGCTTTAAAAATAATATAGTATTTTCCATTTATATATTATATATTATCAACCACAGGGCTTTTCAGGATCCAGTACAGAGGTACTGCTTTACACCTAACCCTAACCCTAACCCTAACCCTAACCCTAACCCTAACCCTAACCCTAACCCTAACCCTATTCATCCTTCTGGGTTCCAGTCTTAATGTGCTTTAAAATAATATAGTATTTTCCATTTATATATTATATATTATCAACCACAGGGCGTTTCAGGATCCAGTACAGAGGTACTGCTTTACACCTAACCCTAACCCTAACTAACCCCTAACCCTAACCCTAACCCTAACCCTAACCCTAACCCTAACCCTAACCCTAACCCTAACCCTAACCCTAACCCTAACCCTAACCCTAACCCTATTCATCCTTCTGGGTTTCACTCTTAATGTGCTTTAAAATAATATAGTATTTTCCATTTATATATTATATATTATCAACCACAGGGCTTTTCAGGATCCAGTACAGAGGTACTGCTTTACACCTAACCCTAACTAACCCTAACCCTAACCCTAACCCTAACCCTAACCCTAACCCAAACCCTAACCCTAACCCTAACCCTATTCATCCTTCTGGGTTCCAGTCTTAATGTGCTTTAAAATAATATAGTATTTTCCATTTATATATTATATATTATCAACATCAGGGCTTTTTCAGGATCCAGTACAGAGGTACTGCTTTACACCTAACCCTAACTCTAACTAACCCTAACCCTAACCCTAACCCTAACCCTAACCCTAACCCTAACCCTAACCCTAACCCTAACCCTATTCATCCTTCTGTGTTCCAGTCTTAATGTGCTTTAAAATAATATAGTATTTTCCATTTATATATTATATATTATCAACCACAGGGCTTTTCAGGATCCAGTACAGAGGTACTGCTTTACACCTAACCCTAACCCTAACTAACCCTAACCCTAACCCTAACCCTAACCCTAACCCTAACCCTAACCCTAACCCTAACCCTAACCCTAACCCTAACCCTAACCCTAACCCTAACCCTAACCCTAACCCTAACCCTAACCCTATTCATCCTTCTGGGTTCCAGTCTTAATGTGCTTTAAAATAATATAGTATTTTCCATTTATATATTATATATTATCAACCACAGGGCTTTTCAGGATCCAGTACAGAGGTAGTGCTTTACACCTAACCCTAACTCTAACTAACCCTAACCCTAACCCTAACCCTAACCCTAACCCTAACCCTAACCCTAACCCTAACCCTAACCCTAACCCTAACCCTAACCCTAACCCTAACCCTATTCATCCTTCTGGGTTCCAGTCTTAATGTGCTTTAAAATAATATAGTATTTTCCATTTATATATTATATATTATCAACCACAGGGCTTTTCAGGATCCAGTACAGAGGTACTGCTTTACACCTAACCCTAACCCTAACTAACCCTAACCCTAACCCAAACCCTAACCCTAACTCTTACCCTAACCCTAACCCTAACCCTATTCATCCTTCTGGGTTCCAGTCTTAATGTGCTTTAAAAATAATATAGTATTTTCCATTTATATATTATATATTATCAACCACAGGGCTTTTCAGGATCCAGTACAGAGGTACTGCTTTACACCTAACCCTAACTCTAACTAACCCTAACCCTAACCCTAACCCTAACCCTAACCCTAACCCTAACCCTAACCCTAACCCTAACCCTATTCATCCTTCTGGGTTCCAGTCTTAATGTGCTTTAAAATAATATAGTATTTTCCATTTATATATTATATATTATCAACCACAGGGCTTTTCAGGATCCAGTACAGAGGTACTGCTTTACACCTAACCCTAACCCTAACTAACCCTAACCCTAACCCTAACCCTAACCCTAACCCTAACCCTAACCCTAACCCTAACCCTAACCCTAACCCTAACCCTAACCCTAACCCTAACCCTAACCCTAACCCTAACCCTTACCCTAACCCTA
Source organism: Prinia subflava (assembly GCF_021018805.1). Classification (NCBI taxonomy): domain Eukaryota; kingdom Metazoa; phylum Chordata; class Aves; order Passeriformes; family Cisticolidae; genus Prinia; species Prinia subflava. Next base: position 50,339 of record NW_026960706.1, on the reverse strand, counting down.
ACCCTAACCCTATTCATCCTTCTGGGTTCCAGTCTTAATGTGCTTTAAAATAATATTGTATTTTCCATTTATATATTATATATTATCAACCACAGGGCTTTTCAGGATCCAGTAGAGATGGTAGTGCTTTACACCTAACCCTAACTCTAACTAACCCTAACACTAACCCTAACCCTAACCCTAACCCTAACCCTAACCCTAACCCTAACCCTAACCCTAACCCTATTCATCCTTCTGGGTTCCAGTCTTAATGTGCTTTAAAATAATATAGTATTTTCCATTTATATATTATATATTATCAACCACAGGGCTTTTCAGGATCCAGTACAGAGGTACTGCTTTACACCTAACCCTAACCCTAACCCTAACCCTAACCCTAACCCTAACCCTAACCCTAACCCTAACCCTAACCCTAACCCTATTCATCCTTCTGGGTTCCAGTCTTAATGTGCTTTAAAATAATATAGTATTTTCCATTTATATATTATATATTATCAACCACAGGGCTTTTCAGGATCCAGTACAGAGGTACTGCTTTACACCTAACCGTAACCCTAACCCTAACCCTAACCCTAACCCTAACCCTAACCCTAACCCTAACCCTAACCCTAACCCTAACCCTAACCCTAACCCTAACCCTAACCCTAACCCTAACCCTAACCCTAACCCTAACCCTAACCCTAACCCTAACCCTAACCCTAACCCTAACCCTAACCCTAACCCTATTCATCCTTCTGGGTTCCAGTCTTAATGTGCTTTAAAATAATAAAGTATTTTCCATTATCAACCACAGGGCTTTTCAGGATCCAGTACAGAGGTACTGCTTTACACCTAACCCTAACTCTAACTAACCCTAACCCTAACCCTAACCCTAACCCTAACCCTAACCCTAACACTATTCATCTTCTGGGTTCCAGTCTTAATGTGCTTTAAAATAATATAGTATTTTCCATTTATATATTATATATTATCAACCACAGGGCTTTTCAGGATCCAGTACAGAGGTACTGCTTTACACCTAACCCTAACTCTAACTAACCCTAACCCTAACCCTAACCCTAACCCTAACCCTAACCCTAACCCTAACCCTAACCCTAACCCTAACCCTAACCCTAACCCTAACCCTAACCCTAACCCTATTCATCCTTCTGGGTTCCAGTCTTAATGTGCTTTAAAATAATATAGTATTTTCCATTTATATATTATATATTATCAACTACAGGGCTTTTCAGGATCCAATACAGAGGTACTGCTTTACACCTAACCCTAACCCTAACTAACCCTAACCCTAACCCTAACCCTAACCCTAACCCTAACCCTAACCCTAACCCTAACCCTAACCCTAACCCTAACCCTAACCCTAACCCTAACCCTAACCCTAACCCTATTCATCCTTCTGGGTTCCAGTCTTAATGTGCTTTAAAATAATATAGTATTTTCCATTTTTATATTATATATTATCAACCACAGGGCTTTTCAGGATCCAGTACAGAGGTACTGCTTTACACCTAACCCTAACCCTAACCCTAACCCTAACCCTAACCCTAACCCTAACCCTAACCCTAACCCTAACTCTAATCCTAACCCTAACCCTAACCCTATTCATCCTTCTGGGTTCCAGTCTTAATGTGCTTTAAAATAATATAGTATTTTCCATTTATATATTATATATTATCAACCAGAGGGCTTTTCAGGATCCAGTACAGAGGTACTGCTTTACACCTAACCCTAACCCTAACTAACCCTAACCCTAACCCTAACCCTAACCCTAACCCTAACCCTAACCCTAACCCTAACCCTAACCCTAACTCTTACCCTAACCTAAACCCTAACCCTATTCATCCTTCTGGGTTCCAGTCTTAATGTGCTTTAAAATAATATAGTATTTTCCATTTATATATTATATATTATCAACCAGAGGGCTTTTCAGGATCCAGTACAGAGGTACTGCTTTACACCTAACCCTAACCCTAACTAACCCTAACCCTAACCCTAACCCTAACCCTAACCCTAATCCTAACCCTAACCCTAACCCTAACCCTAACCCTAACTCTTACCCTAACCTAAACCCTAACCCTATTCATCCTTCTGGGTTCCAGTCTTAATGTGCTTTAAAATAATATAGTATTTTCCATTTATATATTATATATTATCAACCAGAGGGCTTTTCAGGATCCAGTACAGAGGTACTGCTTTACACCTAACCCTAACCCTAACTAACCCTAACCCTAACCCTAACCCTAACCCTAACCCTAACCCTAACCCTAACCCTAATCCTAACCCTAACCCTAACCCTAACCCTATTCATCCTTCTGGGTTCCAGTCTTAATGTGCTTTAAAATAATATAGTATTTTCCATTTTTATATTATATATTATCAACCACAGGGCTTTTCAGGATCCAGTACAGAGGTACTGCTTTACACCTAACCCTAACCCTAACCCTAACCCTAACCCTAACCCTAACCCTAACCCTAACCCTAACCCTAACTCTAATCCTAACCCTAACCCTAACCCTATTCATCCTTCTGGGTTCCAGTCTTAATGTGCTTTAAAATAATATAGTATTTTCCATTTATATATTATATATTATCAACCAGAGGGCTTTTCAGGATCCAGTACAGAGGTACTGCTTTACACCTAACCCTAACCCTAACTAACCCTAACCCTAACCCTAACCCTAACCCTAACCCTAACCCTAACCCTAACCCTAACCCTAACCCTAACCCTAACCCTAACCCTAACTCTAATCCTAACCCTAACCCTAACCCTATTCATCCTTCTGGGTTCCAGTCTTAATGTGCTTTAAAATAATATAGTATTTTCCATTTATATATTATA
>NW_026960706.1:0-42500 GCF_021018805.1 Prinia subflava | reverse complement strand
CATCCGGCCACCTCGGCTTCGGCCTGCAAAAATGCCGTGATATTCAAGATTTCTCCCAGATGCAAGATGCCACATTTTGGAACTCGGGCTGCTTTTGGAGTGCCAAATGTCTCCCACAATCTGACACCAGGAACATGGCCAGGTGAGTTTAGTTTCCCATGGAAAAGGGCCACCGTTCGTGTCCACCACCCTCATCCGGCCACCTCGGCTTCGGCCTGCAAAAATGCCGTGATATTCAAGATTTCTCCCAGATGCAAGATGCCACATTTTGGAACTCGGGCTGCTTTTGGAGTGCCAAATGTCTCCCACAATCTGACACCAGGAACATGGCCAGGTGAGTTTAGTTTCCCATGGAAAAGGGCCGCCGTTCGTGTCCACCACCCTCATCCGGCCACCTCGGCTTCAGCCTGCAAAAATGCCGTGATATTCAAGATTTCTCCCAGATGCAAGATGCCACATTTTGGAACTCGGGCTGCTTTTGGAGTGCCAAATGTCTCCCACAATCTGACACCAGGAACATGGCCAGGTGAGTTTAGTTTCCCATGGAAAAGGGCCACCGTTCGTGTCCACCACCCTCATCCGGCCACCTCGGCTTCAGCCTGCAAAAATGCCGTGATATTCAAGATTTCTCCCAGATGCAAGATGCCACATTTTGGAACTCGGGCTGCTTTTGGAGTGCCAAATGTCTCCCACAATCTGACACCAGGAACATGGCCAGGTGAGTTTAGTTTCCCATGGAAAAGGGCCACCGTTCGTGTCCACCACCCTCATCCGGCCACCTCGGCTTCAGCCTGCAAAAATGCCGTGATATTCAAGATTTCTCCCAGATGCAAGATGCCACATTTTGGAACTCGGGCTGCTTTTGGAGTGCCAAATGTCTCCCACAATCTGACACCAGGAACATGGCCAGGTGAGTTTAGTTTCCCATGGAAAAGGGCCACCGTTCGTGTCCACCACCCTCATCCGGCCACCTCGGCTTCGGCCTGCAAAAATGCCGTGATATTCAAGATTTCTCCCAGATGCAAGATGCCACATTTTGGAACTCGGGCTGCTTTTGGAGTGCCAAATGTCTCCCACAATCTGACACCAGGAACATGGCCAGGTGAGTTTAGTTTTACATGGAAAAGGGCCACCGTTCGTGTCCACCACCCTCATCCGGCCACCTCGGCTTCAGCCTGCAAAAATGCCGTGATATTCAAGATTTCTCCCAGATGCAAGATGCCACATTTTGGAACTCGGGCTGCTTTTGGAGTGCCAAATGTCTCCCACAATCTGACACCAGGAACATGGCCAGGTGAGTTTAGTTTCCCATGGAAAAGGGCCACCGTTCGTGTCCACCACCCTCATCCGGCCACCTCGGCTTCGGCCTGCAAAAATGCCGTGATATTATGGATTTCTCCCAGATGCAAGATGCCAACTTTTGGAACTCGGGCTGCTTTTGGAGTGCCAAAGGTCTCCCACAATCTGACACCAGGAACATGGCCAGGTGAGTTTAGTTTCCCATGGAAAAGGGCCACCGTTCGTGTCCACCACCCTCATCCGGCCACCTCGGCTTCGGCCTGCAAAAATGCCGTGATATTCAAGATTTCTCCCAGATGCAAGATGCCACATTTTGGAACTCGGGCTGCTTTTGGAGTGCCAAATGTCTCCCACAATCTGACACCAGGAACATGGCCAGGTGAGTTTAGTTTCCCATGGAAAAGGGCCACCGTTCGTGTCCACCACCCTCATCCGGCCACCTCGGCTTCGGCCTGCAAAAATGCCGTGATATTCAAGATTTCTCCCAGATGCAAGATGCCACATTTTGGAACTCGGGCTGCTTTTGGAGTGCCAAATGTCTCCCACAATCTGACACCAGGAACATGGCCAGGTGAGTTTAGTTTCCCATGGAAAAGGGCCGCCGTTCGTGTCCACCACCCTCATCCGGCCACCTCGGCTTCGGCCTGCAAAAATGCCGTGATATTCAAGATTTCTCCCAGATGCAAGATGCCACATTTTGGAACTCGGGCTGCTTTTGGAGTGCCAAATGTCTCCCACAATCTGACACCAGGAACATGGCCAGGTGAGTTTAGTTTCCCATGGAAAAGGGCCGCCGTTCGTGTCCACCACCCTCATCCGGCCACCTCGGCTTCGGCCTGCAAAAATGCCGTGATATTCAAGATTTCTCCCAGATGCAAGATGCCACATTTTGGAACTCGGGCTGCTTTTGGAGTGCCAAATGTCTCCCACAATCTGACACCAGGAACATGGCCAGGTGAGTTTAGTTTCCCATGGAAAAGGGCCACCGGTCGTGTCCACCACCCTCATCCGGCCACCTCGGCTTTGGCCTGCAAAAATGCCGTGATATTCAAGATTTCTCCCAGATGCAAGATGCCACATTTTGGAACTCGGGCTGCTTTTGGAGTGCCAAATGTCTCCCACAATCTGACACCAGGAACATGGCCAGGTGAGTTTAGTTTCCCATGGAAAAGGGCCACCGGTCGTGTCCACCACCCTCATCCGGCCACCTCGGCTTCGGCCTGCAAAAATGCCGTGATATTCAAGATTTCTCCCAGATGCAAGATGCCACATTTTGGAACTCGGGCTGCTTTTGGAGTGCCAAATGTCTCCCACAATCTGACACCAGGAACATGGCCAGGTGAGTTTAGTTTCCCATGGAAAAGGGCCACCGGTCGTGTCCACCACGGTCATCCGGCCACCTCGGCTTCGGCCTGCAAAAATGCCGTGATATTCAAGATTTCTCCCAGATGCAAGATGCCACATTATGGAACTCGGGCTGCTTTGGAGTGCCAAATGTCTCCCACAATCTGACACCAGGAACATGGCCAGGTGAGTTTAGTTTCCCATGGAAAAGGGCCGCCGTTCGTGTCCACCACCCTCATCCGGCCACCTCGGCTTCGGCCTGCAAAAATGCCGTGATATTCAAGATTTCTCCCAGATGCAAGATGCCACATTTTGGAACTCGGGCTGCTTTTGGAGTGCCAAATGTCTCCCACAATCTGACACCAGGAACATGGCCAGGTGAGTTTAGTTTCCCATGGAAAAGGGCCGCCGTTCGTGTCCACCACCCTCATCCGGCCACCTCGGCTTCGGCCTGCAAAAATGCCGTGATATTCAAGATTTCTCCCAGATGCAAGATGCCACATTTTGGAACTCGGGCTGCTTTTGGAGTGCCAAATGTCTCCCACAATCTGACACCAGGAACATGGCCAGGTGAGTTTAGTTTCCCATGGAAAAGGGCCACCGGTCGTGTCCACCACCCTCATCCGGCCACCTCGGCTTCGGCCTGCAAAAATGCCGTGATATTCAAGATTTCTCCCAGATGCAAGATGCCACATTTTGGAACTCGGGCTGCTTTTGGAGTGCCAAATGTCTCCCACAATCTGACACCAGGAACATGGCCAGGTGAGTTTAGTTTCCCATGGAAAAGGGCCACCGTTCGTGTCCACCACCCTCATCCGGCCACCTCGGCTTCGGCCTGCAAAAATGCCGTGATATTCAAGATTTCTCCCAGATGCAAGATGCCAACTTTTGGAACTCGGGCTGCTTTTGGAGTGCCAAAGGTCTCCCACAATCTGACACCAGGAACATGGCCAGGTGAGTTTAGTTTCCCATGGAAAAGGGCCACCGTTCGTGTCCACCACCCTCATCCGGCCACCTCGGCTTCGGCCTGCAAAAATGCCGTGATATTCAAGATTTCTCCCAGATGCAAGATGCCACATTTTGGAACTCGGGCTGCTTTTGGAGTGCCAAATGTCTCCCACAATCTGACACCAGGAACATGGCCAGGTGAGTTTAGTTTCCCATGGAAAAGGGCCACCGTTCGTGTCCACCACCCTCATCCGGCCACCTCGGCTTCGGCCTGCAAAAATGCCGTGATATTCAAGATTTCTCCCAGATGCAAGATGCCACATTTTGGAACTCGGGCTGCTTTTGGAGTGCCAAATGTCTCCCCCACAATCTGACACCAGGAACATGGCCAGGTGAGTTTAGTTTCCCATGGAAAAGGGCCACCGTTCGTGTCCACCACCCTCATCCGGCCACCTCGGCTTCGGCCTGCAAAAATGCCGTGGCATTCAAGATTTCTCCCAGATGCAAGATGCCACATTTTGGAACTCGGGCTGCTTTTGGAGTGCCAAATGTCTCCCACAATCTGACACCAGGAACATGGCCAGGTGAGTTTAGTTTCCCATGGAAAAGGGCCACCGTTCGTGTCCACCACCCTCATCCGGCCACCTCGGCTTCAGCCTGCAAAAATGCCGTGATATTCAAGATTTCTCCAGATGCAAGATGCCACATTTTGGAACTCGGGCTGCTTTTGGAGTGCCAAATGTCTCCCACAATCTGACACCAGGAACATGGCCAGGTGAGTTTAGTTTCCCATGGAAAAGGGCCACCGTTCGTGTCCACCACCCTCATCCGGCCACCTCGGCTTCAGCCTGCAAAAATGGCGTGATATTCAAGATTTCTCCCAGATGCAAGATGCCACATTTTGGAACTCGGGCTGCTTTTGGAGTGCCAAATGTCTCCCACAATCTGACACCAGGAACATGGCCAGGTGAGTTTAGTTTCCCATGGAAAAGGGCCACCGTTCGTGTCCACCACCCTCATCCGGCCACCTCGGCTTCGGCCTGCAAAAATGCCGTGATATTCAAGATTTCTCCCAGATGCAAGATGCCACATTTTGGAACTCGGGCTGCTTTTGGAGTGCCAAATGTCTCCCACAATCTGACACCAGGAACATGGCCAGGTGAGTTTAGTTTCCCATGGAAAAGGGCCACCGTTCGTGTCCACCACCCTCATCTGGCCACCTCGGCTTCAGCCTGCAAAAATGCCGTGATATTCAAGATTTCTCCCAGATGCAAGATGCCACATTTTGGAACTCGGGCTGCTTTTGGAGTGCCAAATGTCTCCCACAATCTGACACCAGGAACATGGCCAGGTGCGTTTAGTTTCCCATGGAAAAGGGCCACCGTTCGTGTCCACCACCCTCATCCGGCCACCTCGGCTTCAGCCTGCAAAAATGCCGTGGCATTCAAGATTTCTCCCACATGCAAGATGCCACATTTTGGAACTCGGGCTGCTTTTGGAGTGCCAAATGTCTCCCACAATCTGACACCAGGAACATGGCCAGGTGAGTTTAGTTTCCCATGGAAAAGGGCCACCGTTCGTGTCCACCACCCTCATCCGGCCACCTCGGATTCAGCCTGCAAAAATGCCGTGATATTCAAGATTTCTCCCAGATGCAAGATGCCACATTTTGGAACTCGGGCTGCTTTTGGAGTGCCAAATGTCTCCCACAATCTGACACCAGGTACATGGCCAGGTGAGTTTAGTTTCCTATGGAAAAGGGCCAGCGTTCGTGTCCACCACCCTCATCCGGCCACCTCGGCTTCAGCCTGCAAAAATGCCGTGATATTCAAGATTTCTCCCAGATGCAAGATGCCACATTTTGGAACTCGGGCTGCTTTTGGAGTGCCAAATGTCTCCCACAATCTGACACCAGGAACATGGCCAGGTGAGTTTAGTTTCCCATGGAAAAGGGCCACCGTTCGTGTCCACCACCCTCATCTGGCCACCTCGGCTTCAGCCTGCAAAAATGCCGTGGCATTCAAGATTTCTCCCAGATGCAAGATGCCACATTTTGGAACTCAGGCTGCTTTTGGAGTGCCAAATGTCTCCCACAATCTGACACCAGGAACATGGCCAGGTGAGTTTAGTTTCCCATGGAAAAGGGCCACCGTTCGTGTCCACCACCCTCATCCGGCCACCTCGGCTTCAGCCTGCAAAAATGCCGTGATATTCAAGATTTCTCCCAGATGCAAGATGCCACATTTTGGAACTCGGGCTGCTTTTGGAGTGCCAAATGTCTCCCACAATCTGACACCAGGAACATGGCCAGGTGAGTTTAGTTTCCCATGGAAAAGGGCCACCGTTCGTGTCCACCACCCTCATCCGGCCACCTCGGCTTCGGCCTGCAAAAATGCCGTGATATTCAAGATTTCTCCCAGATGCAAGATGCCACATTTTGGAACTCGGGCTGCTTTTGGAGTGCCAAATGTCTCCCACAATCTGACACCAGGAACATGGCCAGGTGAGTTTAGTTTCCCATGGAAAAGGGCCACCGTTCATGTCCACCACCCTCATCCGGCCACCTCGGCTTCAGCCTGCAAAAATGCCGTGATATTCAAGATTTCTCCCAGATGCAAGATGCCACATTTTGGAACTCGGGCTGCTTTTGGAGTGCCAAATGTCTCCCACAATCTGACACCAGGAACATGGCCAGGTGAGTTTAGTTTCCCATGGAAAAGGGCCAGCGTTCGTGTCCACCACCCTCATCCGGCCACCTCGGCTTCAGCCTGCAAAAATGCTGTGGCATTCAAGATTTCTCCCACATGCAAGATGCCACATTTTGGAACTCGGGCTGCTTTTGGAGTGCCAAATGTCTCCCACAATCTGACACCAGGAACATGGCCAGGTGAGTTTAGTTTCCCATGGAAAAGGGCCACCGTTCGTGTCAACCACCCTCATCCGGCCACCTCGGCTTCAGCCTGCAAAAATGCCGTGATATTCAAGATTTCTCCCAGATGCAAGATGCCACATTTTGGAACTCGGGCTGCTTTTGGAGTGCCAAATGTCTCCCACAATCTGACACCAGGAACATGGCCAGGTGAGTTTAGTTTCCCATGGAAAAGGGCCACCGTTCGTGTCCACCACGGTCATCAGGCCACCTCGGCTTCAGCCTGCAAAAATGCCGTGATATTCAAGATTTCTCCCAGATGCAAGATGCCACATTTTGGAACTCAGGCTGCTTTTGGAGTGCCAAATGTCTCCCACAATCTGACACCAGGAACATGGCCAGGTGAGTTTAGTTTCCCATGGAAAAGGGCCACCGTTCGTGTCCACCACCCTCATCCGGACACCACGGCTTCAGCCTGCAAAAATGCCGTGATATTCAAGATTTCTCCCAGATGCAAGATGCCACATTTTGGAACTCGGGCTGCTTTTGGAGTGCCAAATGTCTCCCACAATCTGACACCAGGAACATGGCCAAGTGAGTTTAGTTTCCCATGGAGAAGGGCCACCGTTCGTGTCCACCACCCTCATCCGGCCACCTCGGTTTCAGCAAGCAAAAATGCCGTGATATTCAAGATTTCTCCCAGATGCAAGATGCCACATTTTGGAACTCGGGCTGCTTTTGGAGTGCCAAATGTCTCCCACAATCTGACACCAGGAACATGGCCAGGTGAGTTTAGTTTCCCATGGAAAAGGGCCACCGTTCGTGTCCACCACCCTCATCCGGCCACCTCGGCTTCGGCCTGCAAAAATGCCATGACATTCAAGATTTCTCCCAGATGCAAGATGCCACATTTTGGAACTCGGGCTGCTTTTGGAGTACCAAATGTCTCCCACAATCTGACAGAGGAACATGGCCAGGTGAGTTTAGTTTCCCATGGAAAAGGGCCACCGTTCGTGTCCACCACGGTCATCAGGACTCCTCGGATTCAGCCTGCAAAAATGCCGTGGTATTCAAGATTTCTCCCAGATGCAAGATGCCACATTTTGGAACTCGGGCTGCTTTTGGAGTGCCAAATGTCTCCCACAATCTGACACCAGGAACATGGCCAGGTGAGTTTAGTTTCCCATGGAAAAGGGCCACCGTTCGTGTCCACCACCCTCATCCGGCCACCTCGGCTTCAGCCTGCAAAAATGCCGTGATATTCAAGATTTCTCCCAGATGCAAGATGCCACATTTTGGAACTCGGGCTGCTTTTGGAGTGCCAAATGTCTCCCACAATCTGACACCAGGAACATGGCCAGGTGAGTTTAGTTTCCCATGGAAAAGGGCCACCGTTCGTGTCCACCACCCTCGTCTGGCCACCTCGGCTTCGGCCTGCAAAAAAGCCCTGGCGTTCAAGATTTCTCCTAGATGCAAGATGCCACATTTTGGAACTCGGGCTGCTTTTGGAGTGCCAAATGTCTCCCACAATCTGACACCAGGAACATGGCCAGGTGAGTTTAGTTTCCCATGGAAAAGGGCCACCGTTCGTGTCCACCACCCTCATCCAGCCAGCTCCGCTTCAACCTGCAAACATGCCGTGATATTCAAGATTTCTCCCACATGCAAGATGCCACATTTTGGAACTCGGGCTGCTTTTGGAGTGCCAAATGTCTCCCACAATCTGACACCAGGAACATGGCCAGGTGAGTTTAGTTTCCCATGGAAAAGGGCCACCGTTCGTGTCCACCACCCTCATCCGGCCACCTCGGCTTCAGCCTGCAAAAATGCCGTGGCATTCAAGATTTCTCCCACATGCAAGATGCCACATTTTGGAACTCGGGCTGCTTTTGGAGTGCCAAATGTCTCCCACAATCTGACACCAGGAACATGGCCAGGTGAGTTTAGTTTCCCATGGAAAAGGGCCACCGTTCGTGTCCACCACCCTCATCCGGCCACCTCGGCTTCAGCCTGCAAAGGTGCCGTGATATTCAAGATTTCTCCCAGATGCAAGATGCCACATTTTGGAACTCGGGCTGCTTTTGGAGTGCCAAATGTCTCCCACAATCTGAAACCAGGAACATGGCCAGGTGAGTTTAGTATCCTATGGAAAAGGGCCACCGTTCTTGTCCACCACCCTCATCCGGCCACCTCGGTTTCAGCCTGCAAAAATGCTGTGATATTCAAGATTTCTCCCAGATGCAAGATGCCACATTTTGGAACTCGGGCTGCTTTTGGAGTGCCAAATGTCTCCCACAATCTGACACCAGGAACATGGCCAGGTGAGTTTAGTTTCCCATGGAAAAGGGCCACCCTTCGTGTCCACCACCCTCATCTGGCCACCTCGGCTTCAGCCTGCAAAAATGCCGTGATATTCAAGATTTCTCCCAGATGCAAGATGCCACATTTTGGAACTCGGGCTGCTTTTGGAGTGCCAAATGTCTCCCACAATCTGACACCAGGTACATGGCCAGGTGAGTTTAGTTTCCCATGGAAAAGGGCCACCGTTCGTGTCCACCACCCTCATCCGGCCACCTCGGCTTCAGCCTGCAAAAATGCCGTGATATTCAAGATTTCTCCCAGATGCAAGATGCCACATTTTGGAACTCGAACTGCTTTTGGAGTGCCAAATGTCTCCCACAATCTGACACCAGGAACATGGCCAGGTGAGTTTAGTTTCCCATGGAAAAGGGCCACCGTTCGTGTCCACCACCCTCATCCGGCCACCTCGGCTTCAGCCTGCAAAAATGCCGTGATATTCAAGATTTCTCCCAGATGCAAGATGCCAAATTTTGGAACTCGGGCTGCTTTTGGAGTGCCAAATGTCTCCCACAATCTGACACCAGGAACATGGCCAGGTGAGTTTAGTTTCCCATGGAAAAGGGCCACCGTTCGTGTCCACCACGGTCATCAGGCCACTTCATATTCAGCCTGCAAAAATGCCGTGATATTCAAGATTTCTCCCAGATGCAAGATGCCACATTTTGGAACTCGGACTGCTTTTGGAGTGCCAAATGTCTCCCACAATCTGACACCAGGAACATGGCCAGGTGAGTTTAGTTTCCCATGGAAAAGGGCCACCGTTCGTGTCCACCACCCTCATCCGGCCACCTCGGCTTCAGCCTGCAAAAATGCCGTGATATTCAAGATTTCTCCCAGATGCAAGATGCCACATTTTGGAACTCGGGCTGCTTTTGGAGTGCCAAATGTCTCCCACAATCTGACACCAGGAACATGGGCAGGTGAGTTTAGTTTCCCATGGAAAAGGGCCACCGTTCGTGTCCACCACCCTCATCCGGCCACCTCGGCTTCAGCCTGCAAAAATGCCGTGATATTCAAGATTTCTCCCAGATGCAAGATGCCACATTTTGGAACTCGGGCTGCTTTTGGAGTGCCAAATGTCTCCCACAATCTGACACCAGGAACATGGCCAGGTGAGTTTTGTTTCCCATGGAAAAGGGCCACCGTTCGTGTCCACCACCCTCATCCGGCCACCTCGGCTTCGGCCTGCAAAAATGCCGTGGCATTCAAGATTTCTCCCAGATGCAAGATGCCACATTTTGGAACTCGGGCTGCTTTTGGAGTGCCAAATGTCTCCCACAATCTGACACCAGGAACATGGCCAGGTGAGTTTAGTTTCCCATGGAAAAGGGCCACCGTTCGTGTCCACCACCCTCATCCGGCCACCTCGGCTTCAGCCTGCAAAAATGCCGTGATATTCAAGATTTCTCCCAGATGCAAGATGCCACATTTTGGAACTCGGGCTGCTTTTGGAGTGCCAAATGTCTCCCACAATCTGACACCAGGAACATGGCCAGGTGAGTTTAGTTTCCCATGGAAAAGGGCCACCGTTAGTGTCCACCACCCTCATCCGGCCACCTCGGCTTCAGCCTGCAAAAATGCCGTGATATTCAAGATTTCTCCCAGATGCAAGATGCCACATTTTGGAACTCGGGCTCCTTTTGGAGTGCTAAATGTCTCCCAAAATCTGACACCAGGAACATGGGCAGGTGAGTTTAGTTTCCCATGGAAAAGGGCCACCGTTCGTGTCCACCACCCTCATCCGGCCACCTCGGCTTCAGCCTGCAAAAATGCCGTGATATTCAAGATTTCTCCCAGATGCAAGATGCCACATTTTGGAACTCGGGCTGCTTTTGGAGTGCCAAATGTCTCCCACAATCTGACACCAGGAACATGGCCAGGTGAGTTTAGTTTCCCATGGAAAAGGGCCACCGTTCGTGTCCACCACCCTCATCTGGCCACCTCGGCTTCAGCCTGCAAAAATGCCGTGATATTCAAGATTTCTCCCAGATGCAAGATGCCACATTTTGGAACTCGGGCTGCTTTTGGAGTGCCAAATGTCTCCCACAATCTGACACCAGGAACATGGCCAGGTGAGTTTAGTTTCCCATGGAAAAGGGCCACCGTTCGTGTCCACCACCCTCATCCGGCCACCTCGGCTTCAGCCTGCAAAAATGCCGTGATATTCAAGATTTCTCCCAGATGCAAGATGCCACATTTTGGAACTCGGGCTGCTTTTGGAGTGCCAAATGTCTCCCACAATCTGACACCAGGAACATGGCCAGGTGAGTTTAGTTTCCCATGGAAAAGGGCCACCGTTCGTGTCCACCACCCTCATCCGGACACCTCGGCTTCAACCTGCAAAAATGCCGTGATATTCAAGATTTCTCCCAGATGCAAGATGCCACATTTTGGAACTCGGGCTGCTTTTGGAGTGCCAAATGTCTCCCACAATCTGACACCAGGAACATGGCCAGGTGAGTTTAGTTTCCCATGGAAAAGGGCCACCGTTCGTGTCCACCACCCTCATCCGGCCACCTCGGCTTCGGCCTGCAAAAATGCCATGACATTCAAGATTTCTCCCAGATGCAAGATGCCACATTTTGGAACTCGGGCTGCTTTTGGAGTACCAAATGTCTCCCACAATCTGACAGAGGAACATGGCCAGGTGAGTTTAGTTTCCCATGGAAAAGGGCCACCGTTCGTGTCCACCACGGTCATCAGGACTCCTCGGATTCAGCCTGCAAAAATGCCGTGGTATTCAAGATTTCTCCCAGATGCAAGATGCCACATTTTGGAACTCGGGCTGCTTTTGGAGTGCCAAATGTCTCCCACAATCTGACACCAGGAACATGGCCAGGTGAGTTTAGTTTCCCATGGAAAAGGGCCACCGTTCGTGTCCACCACCCTCATCCGGCCACCTCGGCTTCAGCCTGCAAAAATGCCGTGATATTCAAGATTTCTCCCAGATGCAAGATGCCACATTTTGGAACTCGGGCTGCTTTTGGAGTGCCAAATGTCTCCCACAATCTGACACCAGGAACATGGCCAGGTGAGTTTAGTTTCCCATGGAAAAGGGCCACCGTTCGTGTCCACCACCCTCGTCTGGCCACCTCGGCTTCGGCCTGCAAAAAAGCCCTGGCGTTCAAGATTTCTCCTAGATGCAAGATGCCACATTTTGGAACTCGGGCTGCTTTTGGAGTGCCAAATGTCTCCCACAATCTGACACCAGGAACATGGCCAGGTGAGTTTAGTTTCCCATGGAAAAGCACCACCGTTCTTGTCCACCACCCTCATCCGGCCACCTCGGTTTCAGCCTGCAAAAATGCTGTGATATTCAAGATTTCTCCCAGATGCAAGATGCCACATTTTGGAACTCGGGCTGCTTTTGGAGTGCCAAATGTCTCCCACAATCTGACACCAGGAACATGGCCAGGTGAGTTTAGTTTCCCATGGAAAAGGGCCACCCTTCGTGTCCACCACCCTCATCTGGCCACCTCGGCTTCAGCCTGCAAAAATGCCGTGATATTCAAGATTTCTCCCAGATGCAAGATGCCACATTTTGGAACTCGGGCTGCTTTTGGAGTGCCAAATGTCTCCCACAATCTGACACCAGGTACATGGCCAGGTGAGTTTAGTTTCCCATGGAAAAGGGCCACCGTTCGTGTCCACCACCCTCATCCGGCCACCTCGGCTTCAGCCTGCAAAAATGCCGTGATATTCAAGATTTCTCCCAGATGCAAGATGCCACATTTTGGAACTCGGGCTGCTTTTGGAGTGCCAAATGTCTCCCACAATCTGACACCAGGTACATGGCCAGGTGAGTTCAGTTTCCCATGGAAAAGGGCCAGCGTTCGTGTCCACCACCCTCATCCGGCCACCTCGGCTTCGGCCTGCAAAAATGCCGTGATATTCAAGATTTCTCCCAGATGCAAGATGCCACATTTTGGAACTCGGGCTGCTTTTGGAGTGCCAAATGTCTCCCACAATCTGACACCAGGAACATGGCCAGGTGAGTTTAGTTTCCCATGGAAAAGGGCCACCGTTCGTGTCCACCACCCTCATCCGGCCACATCAGCTTCGGCATGCAAAAATGCCGTGATATTCAAGATTTCTCCCACATGCAAGATGCCACATTTTGGAACTCGAACTGCTTTTGGAGTGCCAAATGTCTCCCACAATCTGACACCAGGAACATGGCCAGGTGAGTTTAGTTTCCCATGGAAAAGGGCCACCGTTCGTGTCCACCACCCTCATCCGGCCACCTCGGCTTCAGCCTGCAAAAATGCCGTGATATTCAAGATTTCTCCCAGATGCAAGATGCCAAATTTTGGAACTCGGGCTGCTTTTGGAGTGCCAAATGTCTCCCACAATCTGACACCAGGAACATGGCCAGGTGAGTTTAGTTTCCCATGGAAAAGGGCCACCGTTCGTGTCCACCACGGTCATCAGGCCACTTCATATTCAGCCTGCAAAAATGCCGTGATATTCAAGATTTCTCCCAGATGCAAGATGCAACATTTTGGAACTCGGACTGCTTTTGGAGTGCCAAATGTCTCCCACAATCTGACACCAGGAACATGGCCAGGTGAGATTAGTTTCCCATGGAAAAGGGCCACCGTTCGTGTCCACCACCCTCATCCGGCCACCTCGGCTTCAGCCTGCAAAAATGCCGTGATATTCAAGATTTCTCCCAGATGCAAGATGCCACATTTTGGAACTCGGGCTGCTTTTGGAGTGCCAAATGTCTCCCACAATCTGACACCAGGAACATGGCCAGGTGAGTTTAGTTTCCCATGGAAAAGCACCACCGTTCGAGTCCACCACCCTCATCCGGCCACCTCGGCTTCAGCCTGCAAAAATGCCGTGATATTCAAGATTTCTCCCAGATGCAAGATGCCACATTTTGGAACTCGGGCTGCTTTTGGAGTGCCAAATGTCTCCCACAATCTGACACCAGGAACATGGCCAGGTGAGTTTAGTTTCCCATGGAAAAGGGCCACCGTTCGTGTCCACCACCCTCATCCGGCCACCTCGGCTTCGGCCTGCAAAAATGCCGTGGCATTCAAGATTTCTCCCAGATGCAAGATGCCACATTTTGGAACTCGGGCTGCTTTTGGAGTGCCAAATGTCTCCCACAATCTGACACCAGGAACATGGCCAGGTGAGTTTAGTTTCCCATGGAAAAGGGCCACCGTTCGTGTCCACCACCCTCATCCGGCCACCTCGGCTTCAGCCTGCAAAAATGCCGTGATATTCAAGATTTCTCCCAGATGCAAGATGCCACATTTTGGAACTCGGGCTGCTTTTGGAGTGCCAAATGTCTCCCACAATCTGACACCAGGAACATGGGCAGGTGAGTTTAGTTTCCCATGGAAAAGGGCCACCGTTCGTGTCCACCACCCTCATCCGGCCACCTCGGCTTCAGCCTGCAAAAATGCCGTGATATTCAAGATTTCTCCCAGATGCAAGATGCCACATTTTGGAACTCGGGCTGCTTTTGGAGTGCCAAATGTCTCCCACAATCTGACACCAGGAACATGGCCAGGTGAGTTTAGTTTCCCATGGAAAAGGGCCACCGTTCGTGTCCACCACCCTCATCCGGCCACCTCGGCTTCAGCCTGCAAAAATGGCGTGATATTCAAGATTTCTCCCAGATGCAAGATGCCACATTTTGGAACTCGGGCTGCTTTTGGAGTGCCAAATGTCTCCCACAATCTGACACCAGGAACATGGCCAGGTGAGTTTAGTTTCCCATGGAAAAGGGCCACCGTTCGTGTCCACCACCCTCATCCGGCCACCTCGGCTTCGGCCTGCAAAAATGCCGTGATATTCAAGATTTCTCCCAGATGCAAGATGCCACATTTTGGAACTCGGGCTGCTTTTGGAGTGCCAAATGTCTCCCACAATCTGACACCAGGAACATGGCCAGGTGAGTTTAGTTTCCCATGGAAAAGGGCCACCGTTCGTGTCCACCACCCTCATCCGGACACCTCGGCTTCAACCTGCAAAAATGCCGTGATATTCAAGATTTCTCCCAGATGCAAGATGCCACATTTTGGAACTCGGGCTGCTTTTGGAGTGCCAAATGTCTCCCACAATCTGACACCAGGAACATGGCCAGGTGCGTTTAGTTTCCCATGGAAAAGGGCCACCGTTCGTGTCCACCACCCTCATCCGGCCACCTCGGCTTCAGCCTGCAAAAATGCCGTGGCATTCAAGATTTCTCCCAGATGCAAGATGCCACATTTTGGAACTCGGGCTGCTTTTGGAGTGCCAAATGTCTCCCACAATCTGACACCAGGAACATGGCCAGGTGAGTTTAGTTTCCCATGGAAAAGGGCCACCGTTCGTGTCCACCACCCTCATCCGGCCACCTCGGCTTCAGCCTGCAAAAATGCCGTGATATTCAAGATTTCTCCCAGATGCAAGATGCCACATTTTGGAACTCGGGCTGCTTTTGGAGTGCCAAATGTCTCCCACAATCTGACACCAGGTACATGGCCAGGTGAGTTTAGTTTCCCATGGAAAAGGGCCACCGTTCGTGTCCACCACCCTCATCCGGCCACCTCGGCTTCAGCCTGCAAAAATGCCGTGATATTCAAGATTTCTCCCAGATGCAAGATGCCACATTTTGGAACTCGGGCTGCTTTTGGAGTGCCAAATGTCTCCCACAATCTGACACCAGGAACATGGCCAGGTGAGTTTAGTTTCCCATGGAAAAGGGCCACCGTTCGTGTCCACCACCCTCATCTGGCCACCTCGGTTTCGGCCTGCAAAAATGCCGTGGCATTCAAGATTTCTCCCACATGCAAGATGCCACATTTTGGAACTCGAACTGCTTTTGGAGTGCCAAATGTCTCCCACAATCTGACACCAGGAACATGGCCAGGTGAGTTTAGTTTCCCATGGAAAAGGGCCACCGTTCGTGTCCACCACCCTCATCCGGCCACCTCGGCTTCAGCCTGCAAAAATGCCGTGATATTCAAGATTTCTCCCAGATGCAAGATGCCAAATTTTGGAACTCATGCTGCTTTTGGAGTGCCAAATGTCTCCCACAATCTGACACCAGGAACATGGCCAGGTGAGTTTAGTTTCCCATGGAAAAGGGCCACCGTTCGTGTCCACCACGGTCATCAGGCCACTTCATATTCAGCCTGCAAAAATGCCGTGATATTCAAGATTTCTCCCAGATGCAAGATGCCACATTTTGGAACTCGGTCTGCTTTTGGAGTGCCAAATGTCTCCCACAATCTGACACCAGGAACATGGCCAGGTGAGTTTAGTTTCCCATGGAAAAGGGCCACCGTTCGTGTCCACCACCCTCATCCGGCCACCACGGCTTCAGCCTGCAAAAATGCCGTGATATTCAAGATTTCTCCCAGATGCAAGATGCCACATTTTGGAACTCGGGCTGCTTTTGGAGTGCCAAATGTCTCCCACAATCTGACACCAGGAACATGGCCAGGTGAGTTTAGTTTCCCATGGAAAAGGGCCACCGTTCGTGTCCACCACCCTCATCCGGCCACCTCGGCTTCGGCCTGCAAAAATGCCGTGGCATTCAAGATTTCTCCCAGATGCAAGATGCCACATTTTGGAACTCGGGCTGCTTTTGGAGTGCCAAATGTCTCCCACAATCTGACACCAGGAACATGGCCAGGTGAGTTTAGTTTCCCATGGAAAAGGGCCACCGTTCGTGTCCACCACCCTCATCCGGCCACCTCGGCTTCAGCCTGCAAAAATGCCGTGATATTCAAGATTTCTCCCAGATGCAAGATGCCACATTTTGGAACTCGGACTGCTTTTGGAGTGCCAAATGTCTCCCACAATCTGACACCAGGAACATGGCCAGGTGAGTTTAGTTTCCCATGGAAAAGGGCCACCGTTCGTGTCCACCACCCTCATCCGGCCACCTCGGCTTCAGCCTGCAAAGGTGCCGTGATATTCAAGATTTCTCCCAGATGCAAGATGCCACATTTTGGAACTCGGGCTGCTTTTGGAGTGCCAAATGTCTCCCACAATCTGAAACCAGGAACATGGCCAGGTGAGTTTAGTGTCCTATGGAAAAGGGCCACTGTTCTTGTCCACCACCCTCATCCGGCCACCTCGGTTTCAGCCTGCAAAAATGCTGTGATATTCAAGATTTCTCCCAGATGCAAGATGCCACATTTTGGAACTCGGGCTGCTTTTGGAGTGCCAAATGTCTCCCACAATCTGACACCAGGAACATGGCCAGGTGAGTTTAGTTTCCCATGGAAAAGGGCCACCCTTCGTGTCCACCACCCTCATCTGGCCACCTCGGCTTCAGCCTGCAAAAATGCCGTGATATTCAAGATTTCTCCCAGATGCAAGATGCCACATTTTGGAACTCGGGCTGCTTTTGGAGTGCCAAATGTCTCCCACAATCTGACACCAGGTACATGGCCAGGTGAGTTTAGTTTCCCATGGAAAAGGGCCACCGTTCGTGTCCACCACCCTCATCCGGCCACCTCGGCTTCAGCCTGCAAAAATGCCGTGATATTCAAGATTTCTCCCAGATGCAAGATGCCACATTTTGGAACTCGGGCTGCTTTTGGAGTGCCAAATGTCTCCCACAATCTGACACCAGGTACATGGCCAGGTGAGTTCAGTTTCCCATGGAAAAGGGCCAGCGTTCGTGTCCACCACCCTCATCCGGCCACCTCGGCTTCGGCCTGCAAAAATGCCGTGATATTCAAGATTTCTCCCAGATGCAAGATGCCACATTTTGGAACTCGGGCTGCTTTTGGAGTGCCAAATGTCTCCCACAATCTGACACCAGGAACATGGCCAGGTGAGTTTAGTTTCCCATGGAAAAGGGCCACCGTTCGTGTCCACCACCCTCATCCGGCCACATCAGCTTCGGCATGCAAAAATGCCGTGATATTCAAGATTTCTCCCAGATGCAAGATGCCACATTTTGGAACTCGGGCTGCTTTTGGAGTGCCAAATGTCTCCCACAATCTGACACCAGGAACATGGCCAGGTGAGTTTAGTTTCCCATGGAAAAGGGCCACCGTTCGTGTCCACCACCCTCATCCGGCCACCTCGGCTTCGGCCTGCAAAAATGCCTTGGCATTCAAGATTTCTCCCAGATGCAAGATGCCACATTTTGGAACTCGGGCTGCTTTTGGAGTGCCAAATGTCTCCCACAATCTGACACCAGGAACATGGCCAGGTGAGTTTAGTTTCCCATGGAAAAGGGCCACCGTTCGTGTCCACAACCCTCATCCGGCCACCTCGGCTTCAGCCTGCAAAAATGCCGTGATATTCAAGATTTCTCCCAGATGCAAGATGCCACATTTTGGAACTCGGGCTGCTTTTGGAGTGCCAAATGTCTCCCACAATCTGACACCAGGAACATGGCCAGGTGAGTTTAGTTTCCCATGGAAAAGGGCCACCGTTCGTGTCCACCACCCTCATCCGGCCACCTCGGCTTCAGCCTGCAAAAATGCCGTGATATTCAAGATTTCTCCCAGATGCAAGATGCCACATTTTGGAACTCGGGCTGCTTTTGGAGTGCCAAATGTCTCCCACAATCTGACACCAGGAACATGGCCAGGTGAGTTTAGTTTCCCATGGAAAAGCACCACCGTTCGAGTCCACCACCCTCATCCGGCCACCTCGGCTTCAGCCTGCAAAAATGCCGTGATATTCAAGATTTCTCCCAGATGCAAGATGCCACATTTTGGAACTCGGGCTGCTTTTGGAGTGCCAAATGTCTCCCACAATCTGACACCAGGAACATGGCCAGGTGAGTTTAGTTTCCCATGGAAAAGGGCCACCGTTCGTGTCCACTACCCTCATCCGGCCACCTCGGCTTCGCCCTGCAAAAATGCCGTGGCATTCAAGATTTCTCCCAGATGCAAGATGCCACATTTTGGAACTCGGGCTGCTTTTGGAGTGCCAAATGTCTCCCACAATCTGACACCAGGAACATGGCCAGGTGAGTTTAGTTTCCCATGGAAAAGGGCCACCGTTCGTGTCCACCACCCTCATCCGGCCACCTCGGCTTCAGCCTGCAAAAATGCCGTGATATTCAAGATTTCTCCCAGATGCAAGATGCCACATTTTGGAACTCGGGCTCCTTTTGGAGTGCTAAATGTCTCCCAAAATCTGACACCAGGAACATGGCCAGGTGAGTTTAGTTTCCCATGGAAAAGGGCCACCGTTCGTGTCCACCACCCTCATCCGGCCACCTCGGCTTCAGCCTGCAAAAATGCCGTGATATTCAAGATTTCTCCCAGATGCAAGATGCCACATTTTGGAACTCGGGCTGCTTTTGGAGTGCCAAATGTCTCCCACAATCTGACACCAGGAACATGGCCAGGTGAGTTTAGTTTCCCATGGAAAAGGGCCACCGTTCGTGTCCACCACCCTCATCCGGCCACCTCGGCTTCAGCCTGCAAAAATGGCGTGATATTCAAGATTTCTCCCAGATGCAAGATGCCACATTTTGGAACTCGGGCTGCTTTTGGAGTGCCAAATGTCTCCCACAATCTGACACCAGGAACATGGCCAGGTGAGTTTAGTTTCCCATGGAAAAGGGCCACCGTTCGTGTCCACCACCCTCATCCGGCCACCTCGGCTTCGGCCTGCAAAAATGCCGTGATATTCAAGATTTCTCCCAGATGCAAGATGCCACATTTTGGAACTCGGGCTGCTTTTGGAGTGCCAAATGTCTCCCACAATCTGACACCAGGAACATGGCCAGGTGAGTTTAGTTTCCCATGGAAAAGGGCCACCGTTCGTGTCCACCACGGTCATCAGGCCACCTCGGCTTCAGCCTGCAAAAATGCCGTGATATTCAAGATTTCTCCCAGATGCAAGATGCCACATTTTGGAACTCGGGCTGCTTTTGGAGTGCCAAATGTCTCCCACAATCTGACACCAGGAACATGGCCAGGTGCGTTTAGTTTCCCATGGAAAAGGGCCACCGTTCGTGTCCACCACCCTCATCCGGCCACCTCGGCTTCAGCCTGCAAAAATGCCGTGGCATTCAAGATTTCTCCCACATGCAAGATGCCACATTTTGGAACTCGGGCTGCTTTTGGAGTGCCAAATGTCTCCCACAATCTGACACCAGGAACATGGCCAGGTGAGTTTAGTTTCCCATGGAAAAGGGCCACCGTTCGTGTCCACCACCCTCATCCGGCCACCTCGGCTTCAGCCTGCAAAAATGCCGTGATATTCAAGATTTCTCCCAGATGCAAGATGCCACATTTTGGAACTCGGGCTGCTTTTGGAGTGCCAAATGTCTCCCACAATCTGACACCAGGTACATGGCCAGGTGAGTTTAGTTTCCCATGGAAAAGGGCCAGCGTTCGTGTCCACCACCCTCATCCGGCCACCTCGGCTTCAGCCTGCAAAAATGCCGTGATATTCAAGATTTCTCCCAGATGCAAGATGCCACATTTTGGAACTCAGGCTGCTTTTGGAGTGCCAAATGTCTCCCACAATCTGACACCAGGAACATGGGCAGGTGAGTTTAGTTTCCCATGGAAAAGGGCCACCGTTCGTGTCCACCACCCTCATCTGGCCACCTCGGCTTCGGCCTTCAAAAATGCCGTGGCATTCAAGATTTCTCCCACATGCAAGATGCCACATTTTGGAACTCGAACTGCTTTTGGAGTGCCAAATGTCTCCCACAATCTGACACCAGGAACATGGCCAGGTGAGTTTAGTTTCCCATGGAAAAGGGCCACCGTTCGTGTCCACCACCCTCATCCGGCCACCTCGGCTTCAGCCTGCAAAAATGCCGTGATATTCAAGATTTCTCCCAGATGCAAGATGCCAAATTTTGGAACTCGGGCTGCTTTTGGAGTGCCAAATGTCTCCCACAATCTGACACCAGGAACATGGCCAGGTGAGTTTAGTTTCCCATGGAAAAGGGCCACCGTTCGTGTCCACCACCCTCATCCGGACACCTCGGCTTCAACCTGCAAAAATGCCGTGATATTCAAGATTTCTCCCAGATGCAAGATGCCACATTTTGGAACTCGGGCTGCTTTTGGAGTGCCAAATGTCTCCCACAATCTGACACCAGGAACATGGCCAGGTGCGTTTAGTTTCCCATGGAAAAGGGCCACCGTTCGTGTCCACCACCCTCATCCGGCCACCTCGGCTTCAGCCTGCAAAAATGCCGTGGCATTCAAGATTTCTCCCAGATGCAAGATGCCACATTTTGGAACTCGGGCTGCTTTTGGAGTGCCAAATGTCTCCCACAATCTGACACCAGGAACATGGCCAGGTGAGTTTAGTTTCCCATGGAAAAGGGCCACCGTTCGTGTCCACCACCCTCATCCGGCCACCTCGGATTCAGCCTGCAAAAATGCCGTGATATTCAAGATTTCTCCCAGATGCAAGATGCCACATTTTGGAACTCGGGCTGCTTTTGGAGTGCCAAATGTCTCCCACAATCTGACACCAGGTACATGGCCAGGTGAGTTTAGTTTCCCATGGAAAAGGGCCAGCGTTCGTGTCCACCACCCTCATCCGGCCACCTCGGCTTCAGCCTGCAAAAATGCCGTGATATTCAAGATTTCTCCCAGATGCAAGATGCCACATTTTGGAACTCGGGCTGCTTTTGGAGTGCCAAATGTCTCCCACAATCTGACACCAGGAACATGGCCAGGTGAGTTTAGTTTCCCATGGAAAAGGGCCACCGTTCGTGTCCACCACCCTCATCTGGCCACCTCGGCTTCAGCCTGCAAAAATGCCGTGGCATTCAAGATTTCTCCCAGATGCAAGATGCCACATTTTGGAACTCAGGCTGCTTTTGGAGTGCCAAATGTCTCCCACAATCTGACACCAGGAACATGGCCAGGTGAGTTTAGTTTCCCATGGAAAAGGGCCACCGTTCGTGTCCACCACCCTCATCCGGCCACCTCGGCTTCAGCCTGCAAAAATGCCGTGATATTCAAGATTTCTCCCAGATGCAAGATGCCACATTTTGGAACTCGGGCTGCTTTTGGAGTGCCAAATGTCTCCCACAATCTGACACCAGGAACATGGCCAGGTGAGTTTAGTTTCCCATGGAAAAGGGCCACCGTTCGTGTCCACAACCCTCATCCGGCCACCTCGGCTTCGGCCTGCAAAAATGCCGTGATATTCAAGATTTCTCCCAGATGCAAGATGCCACATTTTGGAACTCGGGCTGCTTTTGGAGTGCCAAATGTCTCCCACAATCTGACACCAGGAACATGGCCAGGTGAGTTTAGTTTCCCATGGAAAAGGGCCACCGTTCATGTCCACCACCCTCATCCGGAGACCTCGGCGTCAGCCTGCAAAAATGCCGTGATATTCAAGATTTCTCCCACATGCAAGATGCCACATTTTGGAACTCGGGCTGCTTTTGGAGTGCCAAATGTCTCCCACAATCTGACACCAGGAACATGGCCAGGTGAGTTTAGTTTCCCATGGAAAAGGGCCAGCGTTCGTGTCCACCACCCTCATCCGGCCACCTCGGCTTCAGCCTGCAAAAATGCCGTGGCATTCAAGATTTCTCCCACATGCAAGATGCCACATTTTGGAACTCGGGCTGCTTTTGGAGTGCCAAATGTCTCCCACAATCTGACACCAGGAACATGGCCAGGTGAGTTTAGTTTCCCATGGAAAAGGGCCACCGTTCGTGTCCACCACGGTCATCCGGCCACCTCGGCTTCAGCCTGCAAAAATGCCGTGATATTCAAGATTTCTCCCAGATGCAAGATGCCACATTTTGGAACTCAGGCTGCTTTTGGAGTGCCAAATGTCTCCCACAATCTGACACCAGGAACATGGCCAGGTGAGTTTAGTTTCCCATGGAAAAGGGCCACCGTTCGTGTCCACCACCCTCATCCGGACACCACGGCTTCAGCCTGCAAAAATGCCGTGATATTCAAGATTTCTCCCAGATGCAAGATGCCACATTTTGGAACTCAGGCTGCTTTTGGAGTGCCAAATGTCTCCCACAATCTGACACCAGGAACATGGCCAGGTGAGTTTAGTTTCCCATGGAAAAGGGCCACCGTTCGTGTCCACCACCCTCATCCGGCCACCTCGGCTTCGGCCTGCAAAAATGCCGCGATATTCAAGATTTCTCCCAGATGCAAGATGCCACATTTTGGAACTCGGGCTGCTTTTGGAGTGCCAAATGTCTCCCACAATCTGACACCAGGAACATGGCCAGGTGAGTTTAGTTTCCCATGGAAAAGGGCCACCGTTCGTGTCCACCACCCTCATCCGGCCACCTCGGCTTCAGCCTGCAAAAATGCCGTGATATTCAAGATTTCTCCCAGATGCAAGATGCCACATTTTGGAACTCAGGCTGCTTTTGGAGTGCCAAATGTCTCCCACAATCTGACACCAGGAACATGGCCAGGTGAGTTTAGTTTCCCATGGAAAAGGGCCACCGTTCGTGTCCACCACCCTCATCCGGCCACCTCGGCTTCGGCCTGCAAAAATGCCGTGATATTCAAGATTTCTCCCAGATGCAAGATGCCACATTTTGGAACTCGGGCTGCTTTTGGAGTGCCAAATGTCTCCCACAATCTGACACCAGGAACATGGCCAGGTGAGTTTAGTTTCCCATGGAAAAGGGCCACCGTTCGTGTCCACCACCCTCATCCGGCCACCTCGGCTTCAGCCTGCAAAAATGCCGTGATATTCAAGATTTCTCCCAGATGCAAGATGCCACATTTTGGAACTCGGGCTGCTTTTGGAGTGCCAAATGTCTCCCACAATCTGACACCAGGAACATGGCCAGGTGAGTTTAGTTTCCCATGGAAAAGCACCACCGTTCGAGTCCACCACCCTCATCCGGCCACCTCGGCTTCAGCCTGCAAAAATGCCGTGATATTCAAGATTTCTCCCAGATGCAAGATGCCACATTTTGGAACTCGGGCTGCTTTTGGAGTGCCAAATGTCTCCCACAATCTGACACCAGGAACATGGCCAGGTGAGTTTAGTTTCCCATGGAAAAGGGCCACCGTTCGTGTCCACCACCCTCATCCGGCCACCTCGGCTTCGGCCTGCAAAAATGCCGTGATATTCAAGATTTCTCCCAGATGCAAGATGCCACATTTTGGAACTCGGGCTCCTTTTGGAGTGCTAAATGTCTCCCAAAATCTGACACCAGGAACATGGGCAGGTGAGTTTAGTTTCCCATGGAAAAGGGCCACCGTTCGTGTCCAACACCCTCATCCGGCCACCTCGGCTTCAGCCTGCAAAAATGCCGTGATATTCAAGATTTCTCCCAGATGCAAGATGCCACATTTTGGAACTCGGGCTGCTTTTGGAGTGCCAAATGTCTCCCACAATCTGACACCAGGAACATGGCCAGGTGAGTTTAGTTTCCCATGGAAAAGGGCCACCGTTCGTGTCCACCACGGTCATCAGGCCACCTCGGCTTCAGCCTGCAAAAATGCCGTGATATTCAAGATTTCTCCCAGATGCAAGATGCCACATTTTGGAACTCGGGCTGCTTTTGGAGTGCCAAATGTCTCCCACAATCTGACACCAGGAACATGGCCAGGTGCGTTTAGTTTCCCATGGAAAAGGGCCACCGTTCGTGTCCACCACCCTCATCCGGCCACCTCGGCTTCAGCCTGCAAAAATGCCGTGGCATTCAAGATTTCTCCCACATGCAAGATGCCACATTTTGGAACTCGGGCTGCTTTTGGAGTGCCAAATGTCTCCCACAATCTGACACCAGGAACATGGCCAGGTGAGTTTAGTTTCCCATGGAAAAGGGCCACCGTTCGTGTCCACCACCCTCATCCGGCCACCTCGGCTTCAGCCTGCAAAAATGGCGTGATATTCAAGATTTCTCCCAGATGCAAGATGCCACATTTTGGAACTCGGGCTGCTTTTGGAGTGCCAAATGTCTCCCACAATCTGACACCAGGAACATGGCCAGGTGAGTTTAGTTTCCCATGGAAAAGGGCCACCGTTCGTGTCCACCACCCTCATCCGGCCACCTCGGCTTCGGCCTGCAAAAATGCCGTGATATTCAAGATTTCTCCCAGATGCAAGATGCCACATTTTGGAACTCGGGCTGCTTTTGGAGTGCCAAATGTCTCCCACAATCTGACACCAGGAACATGGCCAGGTGAGTTTAGTTTCCCATGGAAAAGGGCCACCGTTCGTGTCCACCACCCTCATCCGGACACCTCGGCTTCAACCTGCAAAAATGCCGTGATATTCAAGATTTCTCCCAGATGCAAGATGCCACATTTTGGAACTCGGGCTGCTTTTGGAGTGCCAAATGTCTCCCACAATCTGACACCAGGAACATGGCCAGGTGCGTTTAGTTTCCCATGGAAAAGGGCCACCGTTCGTGTCCACCACCCTCATACGGCCACCTCGGCTTCAGCCTGCAAAAATGCCGTGGCATTCAAGATTTCTCCCACATGCAAGATGCCACATTTTGGAACTCGGGCTGCTTTTGGAGTGCCAAATGTCTCCCACAATCTGACACCAGGAACATGGCCAGGTGAGTTTAGTTTCCCATGGAAAAGGGCCACCGTTCGTGTCCACCACCCTCATCCGGCCACCTCGGCTTCAGCCTGCAAAAATGCCGTGATATTCAAGATTTCTCCCAGATGCAAGATGCCACATTTTGGAACTCGAACTGCTTTTGGAGTGCCAAATGTCTCCCACAATCTGACACCAGGTACATGGCCAGGTGAGTTTAGTTTCCCATGGAAAAGGGCCAGCGTTCGTGTCCACCACTCTCACCCGGCCACCTCGGCTTCGGCCTGCAAAAATGCCGTGATATTCAAGATTTCTCCCAGATGCAAGATGCCACATTTTGGAACTCGGGCTGCTTTTGGAGTGCCAAATGTCTCCCACAATCTGACACCAGGAACATGGCCAGGTGAGTTTAGTTTCCCATGGAAAAGGGCCACCGTTCGTGTCCACCACCCTCATCTGGCCACCTCGGCTTCGGCCTGCAAAAATGCCGTGGCATTCAAGATTTCTCCCAGATGCAAGATGCCACATTTTGGAACTCAGGCTGCTTTTGGAGTGCCAAATGTCTCCCACAATCTGACACCAGGAACATGGCCAGGTGAGTTTAGTTTCCCATGGAAAAGGGCCACCGTTCGTGTCCACCACCCTCATCCGGCCACCTCAGCTTCAGCCTGCAAAAATGCCGTGATATTCAAGATTTCTCCCAGATGCAAGATGCCACATTTTGGAACTCGGGCTGCTTTTGGAGTGCCAAATGTCTCCCACAATCTGACACCAGGAACATGGCCAGGTGAGTTTAGTTTCCCATGGAAAAGGGCCACCGTTCGTGTCCACCACCCTCATCCGGCCACCTCGGCTTCGGCCTGCAAAAATGCCGTGATATTCAAGATTTCTCCCAGATGCAAGATG
Organism: Prinia subflava; assembly: GCF_021018805.1. Classification (NCBI taxonomy): domain Eukaryota; kingdom Metazoa; phylum Chordata; class Aves; order Passeriformes; family Cisticolidae; genus Prinia; species Prinia subflava. The sequence goes on along the minus strand of NW_026960706.1, from coordinate 16,321 downwards.
CCACATTTTGGAACTCGGGCTGCTTTTGGAGTGCCAAATGTCTCCCACAATCTGACACCAGGAACATGGCCAGGTGAGTTTAGTTTCCCATGGAAAAGGGCCACCGTTCATGTCCACCACCCTCATCCGGAGACCTCGGCTTCAGCCTGCAAAAATGCCGTGATATTCAAGATTTCTCCCACATGCAAGATGCCACATTTTGGAACTCGGGCTGCTTTTGGAGTGCCAAATGTCTCCCACAATCTGACACCAGGAACATGGCCAGGTGAGTGTAGTTTCCTATGGAAAAGGGCCAGCGTTCGTGTCCACCACCCTCATCCGGCCACCTCGGCTTCAGCCTGCAAAAATGCCGTGGCATTCAAGATTTCTCCCACATGCAAGATGCCACATTTTGGAACTCGGGCTGCTTTTGGAGTGCCAAATGTCTCCCACAATCTGACACCAGGAACATGGCCAGGTGAGTTTAGTTTCCCATGGAAAAGGGCCACCGTTCGTGTCAACCACCCTCATCCGGCCACCTCGGCTTCAGCCTGCAAAAATGCCGTGATATTCAAGATTTCTCCCAGATGCAAGATGCCACATTTTGGAACTCGGGCTGCTTTTGGAGTGCCAAATGTCTCCCACAATCTGACACCAGGAACATGGCCAGGTGAGTTTAGTTTCCCATGGAAAAGGGCCACCGTTCGTGTCCACCACGGTCATCCGGCCACCTCGGCTTCAGCCTGCAAAAATGCCGTGATATTCAAGATTTCTCCCAGATGCAAGATGCCACATTTTGGAACTCAGGCTGCTTTTGGAGTGCCAAATGTCTCCCACAATCTGACACCAGGAACATGGCCAGGTGAGTTTAGTTTCCCATGGAAAAGGGCCAGCGTTCGTGTCCACCACCCTCATCCGGACACCACGGCTTCAGCCTGCAAAAATGCCGTGATATTCAAGATTTCTCCAGATGCAAGATGCCACATTTTGGAACTCGGGCTGCTTTTGGAGTGCCAAATGTCTCCCACAATCTGACACCAGGAACATGGCCAAGTGAGTTTAGTTTCCCATGGAGAAGGGCCACCGTTCGTGTACACCACCCTCATCCGGCCACCTCGGTTTCAGCAAGCAAAAATGCCGTGATATTCAAGATTTCTCCCAGATGCAAGATGCCACATTTTGGAACTCAGGCTGCTTTTGGAGTGCCAAATGTCTCCCACAATCTGACACCAGGAACATGGCCAGGTGAGTTTAGTTTCCCATGGAAAAGGGCCACCGTTCGTGTCCACCACCCTCATCCGGCCACCTCGGCTTCGGCCTACAAAAATGCCATGACATTCAAGATTTCTCCCAGATGCAAGATGCCACATTTTGGAACTCGGGCTGCTTTTGGAGTACCAAATGTCTCCCACAATCTGACAGAGGAACATGGCCAGGTGAGTTTAGTTTCCCATGGAAAAGGGCCACCGTTCGTGTCCACCACGGTCATCAGGACTCCTCGGATTCAGCCTGCAAAAATGCCGTGGTATTCAAGATTTCTCCCAGATGCAAGATGCCACATTTTGGAACTCGGGCTGCTTTTGGAGTGCCAAATGTCTCCCACAATCTGACACCAGGAACATGGCCAGGTGAGTTTAGTTTCCCATGGAAAAGGGCCACCGTTCGTGTCCACCACCCTCATCCGGCCACCTCGGCTTCAGCCTGCAAAAATGCCGTGATATTCAAGATTTCTCCCAGATGCAAGATGCCACATTTTGGAACTCGGGCTGCTTTTGGAGTGCCAAATGTCTCCCACAATCTGACACCAGGAACATGGCCAGGTGAGTTTAGTTTCCCATGGAAAAGGGCCACCGTTCGTGTCCAACACCCTCGTCTGGCCACCTCGGCTTCGGCCTGCAAAAAAGCCCTGGCGTTCAAGATTTCTCCTAGATGCAAGATGCCACATTTGGAACTCGGGCTGCTTTTGGAGTGCCAAATGTCTCCCACAATCTGACACCAGGAACATGGCCAGGTGAGTTTAGTTTCCCATGGAAAAGGGCCACCGTTCGTGTCCACCACCCTCATCCGGCCACCTCGGCTTCAGCCTGCAAAAATGCCGTGATATTCAAGATTTCTCCCAGATGCAAGATGCCACATTTTGGAACTCGAACTGCTTTTGGAGTGCCAAATGTCTCCCACAATCTGACACCAGGTACATGGCCAGGTGAGTTTAGTTTCCCATGGAAAAGGGCCAGCGTTCGTGTCCACCACTCTCACCCGGCCACCTCGGCTTCGGCCTGCAAAAATGCCGTGATATTCAAGATTTCTCCCAGATGCAAGATGCCACATTTTGGAACTCGGGCTGCTTTTGGAGTGCCAAATGTCTCCCACAATCTGACACCAGGAACATGGCCAGGTGAGTTTAGTTTCCCATGGAAAAGGGCCACCGTTCGTGTCCACCACCCTCATCTGGCCACCTCGGCTTCGGCCTGCAAAAATGCCGTGGCATTCAAGATTTCTCCCAGATGCAAGATGCCACATTTTGGAACTCAAACTGCTTTTGGAGTGCCAAATGTCTCCCACAATCTGACACCAGGAACATGGCCAGGTGAGTTTAGTTTCCCATGGAAAAGGGCCACCGTTCGTGTCCACCACCCTCATCTGGCCACCTCGGCTTCAGCCTGCAAAAATGCCGTGATATTCAAGATTTCTCCCAGATGCAAGATGCCACATTTTGGAACTCGGGCTGCTTTTGGAGTGCCAAATGTCTCCCACAATCTGACACCAGGAACATGGCCAGGTGAGTTTAGTTTCCCATGGAAAAGGGCCACCGTTCGTGTCCACCACCCTCATCCGGCCACCTCGGCTTCGGCCTGCAAAAATGCCGTGATATTCAAGATTTCTCCCAGATGCAAGATGCCACATTTTGGAACTCGGGCTGCTTTTGGAGTGCCAAATGTCTCCCACAATCTGACACCAGGAACATGGCCAGGTGAGTTTAGTTTCCCATGGAAAAGGGCCACCGTTCATGTCCACCACCCTCATCCGGAGACCTCGGCTTCAGCCTGCAAAAATGCCGTGATATTCAAGATTTCTCCCACATGCAAGATGCCACATTTTGGAACTCGGGCTGCTTTTGGAGTGCCAAATGTCTCCCACAATCTGACACCAGGAACATGGCCAGGTGAGTTTAGTTTCCCATGGAAAAGGGCCAGCGTTCGTGTCCACCACCCTCATCCGGCCACCTCGGCTTCAGCCTGCAAAAATGCCGTGGCATTCAAGATTTCTCCCACATGCAAGATGCCACATTTTGGAACTCGGGCTGCTTTTGGAGTGCCAAATGTCTCCCACAATCTGACACCAGGAACATGGCCAGGTGAGTTTAGTTTCCCATGGAAAAGGGCCACCGTTCGTGTCAACCACCCTCATCCGGCCACCTCGGCTTCAGCCTGCAAAAATGCCGTGATATTCAAGATTTCTCCCACATGCAAGATGCCACATTTTGGAACTCGGGCTGCTTTTGGAGTGCCAAATGTCTCCCACAATCTGACACCAGGAACATGGCCAGGTGAGTTTAGTTTCCCATGGAAAAGGGCCACCGTTCGTGTCCACCACGGTCATCCGGCCACCTCGGCTTCAGCCTGCAAAAATGCCGTGATATTCAAGATTTCTCCCAGATGCAAGATGCCACATTTTGGAACTCAGGCTGCTTTTGGAGTGCCAAATGTCTCCCACAATCTGACACCAGGAACATGGCCAGGTGAGTTTAGTTTCCCATGGAAAAGGGCCACCGTTCGTGTCCACCACCCTCATCCGGACACCACGGCTTCAGCCTGCAAAAATGCCGTGATATTCAAGATTTCTCCCAGATGCAAGATGCCACATTTTGGAACTCGGGCTGCTTTTGGAGTGCCAAATGTCTCCCACAATCTGACACCAGGAACATGGCCAAGTGAGTTTAGTTTCCCATGGAGAAGGGCCACCGTTCGTGTACACCACCCTCATCCGGCCACCTCGGTTTCAGCAAGCAAAAATGCCGTGATATTCAAGATTTCTCCCAGATGCAAGATGCCACATTTTGGAACTCAGGCTGCTTTTGGAGTGCCAAATGTCTCCCACAATCTGACACCAGGAACATGGCCAGGTGAGTTTAGTTTCCCATGGAAAAGGGCCACCGTTCGTGTCCACCACCCTCATCCGGCCACCTCGGCTTCGGCCTGCAAAAATGCCATGACATTCAAGATTTCTCCCAGATGCAAGATGCCACATTTTGGAACTCGGGCTGCTTTTGGAGTACCAAATGTCTCCCACAATCTGACAGAGGAACATGGCCAGGTGAGTTTAGTTTCCCATGGAAAAGGGCCACCGTTCGTGTCCACCACGGTCATCAGGACTCCTCGGATTCAGCCTGCAAAAATGCCGTGGTATTCAAGATTTCTCCCAGATGCAAGATGCCACATTTTGGAACTCGGGCTGCTTTTGGAGTGCCAAATGTCTCCCACAATCTGACACCAGGAACATGGCCAGGTGAGTTTAGTTTCCCATGGAAAAGGGCCACCGTTCGTGTCCACCACCCTCATCCGGCCACCTCGGCTTCAGCCTGCAAAAATGCCGTGATATTCAAGATTTCTGCCAGATGCAAGATGCCACATTTTGGAACTCGGGCTGCTTTTGGAGTGCCAAATGTCTCCCACAATCTGACACCAGGAACATGGCCAGGTGAGTTTAGTTTCCCATGGAAAAGGGCCACCGTTCGTGTCCAACACCCTCGTCTGGCCACCTCGGCTTCGGCCTGCAAAAAAGCCCTGGCGTTCAAGATTTCTCCTAGATGCAAGATGCCACATTTTGGAACTCGGGCTGCTTTTGGAGTGCCAAATGTCTCCCACAATCTGACAACAGGAACATGGCCAGGTGAGTTTAGTTTCCCATGGAAAAGCACCACCGTTCGTGTCCACCACCCTCATCCGGCCACCTCGGCTTCAGCCTGCAAAAATGCCGTGATATTCACGATTTCTCCCAGATGCAAGATGCCACATTTTGGAACTCGGGCTGCTTTTGGAGTGCCAAATGTCTCCCACAATCTGACACCAGGAACATGGCCAGGTGAGTTTAGTTTCCCATGGAAAAGGGCCACCGTTCGTGTCCACCACGGTCATCAGGCCACCTCGGCTTCAGCCTGCAAAAATGCCGTGATATTCAAGATTTCTCCCAGATGCAAGATGCCACATTTTGGAACTCGGGCTGCTTTTGGAGTGCCAAATGTCTCCCACAATCTGACACCAGGAACATGGCCAGGTGAGTTTAGTTTCCCATGGAAAAGGGCCACCGTTCGTGTCCACCACGGTCATCAGGCCACTTCATATTCAGCCTGCAAAAATGCCGTGATATTCAAGATTTCTCCCAGATGCAAGATGCCACATTTTGGAACTCGGGCTGCTTTTGGAGTGCCAAATGTCTCCCACAATCTGACACCAGGAACATGGCCAGGTGAGTTTAGTTTCCCATGGAAAAGGGCCACCGTTCGTGTCCACCACCCTCATCCGGCCACCTCGGCTTCGGCCTGCAAAAATGCCGTGATATTCAAGATTTCTCCCAGATGCAAGATGCCACATTTTGGAACTCGGGCTGCTTTTGGAGTGCCAAATGTCTCCCACAATCTGACACCAGGAACATGGCCAGGTGAGTTTAGTTTCCCATGGAAAAGGGCCACCGTTCATGTCCACCACCCTCATCCGGAGACCTCGGCTTCAGCCTGCAAAAATGCCGTGATATTCAAGATTTCTCCCAGATGCAAGATGCCACATTTTGGAACTCGGGCTGCTTTTGGAGTGCCAAATGTCTCCCACAATCTGACACCAGGAACATGGCCAGGTGAGTTTAGTTTCCCATGGAAAAGGGCCACCGTTCGTGTCCACCACCCTCATCCGGCCACCTCGGCTTCGGCCTGCAAAAATGCCGTGGCATTCAAGATTTCTCCCAGATGCAAGATGCCACATTTTGGAACTCGGGCTGCTTTTGGAGTGCCAAATGTCTCCCACAATCTGACACCAGGAACATGGCCAGGTGAGTTTAGTTTCCCATGGAAAAGGGCCACCGTTCGTGTCCACCACCCTCATCCGGCCACCTCGGCTTCAGCCTGCAAAAATGCCGTGATATTCAAGATTTCTCCCAGATGCAAGATGCCACATTTTGGAACTCGAGCTGCTTTTGGAGTGCCAAATGTCTCCCACAATCTGACACCAGGAACATGGCCAGGTGAGTTTAGTTTCCCATGGAAAAGGGCCACCGTTCGTGTCCACCACGGTCATCAGGCCACCTCGGCTTCAGCCTGCAAAAATGCCGTGATATTCAAGATTTCTCCCAGATGCAAGATGCCACATTTTGGAACTCGGGCTGCTTTTGGAGTGCCAAATGTCTCCCACAATCTGACACCAGGAACATGGCCAGGTGAGTTTAGTTTCCCATGGAAAAGGGCCACCGTTCGTGTCCACCACCCTCATCCGGACACCACGGCTTCGGCCTGCAAAAATGCCGTGATATTCAAGATTTCTCCCAGATGCAAGAAGCCACATTTTGGAACTCGGGCTGCTTTTGGAGTGCCAAATGTCTCCCACAATCTGACACCAGGAACATGGCCAGGTGAGTTTAGTTTCCCATGGAAAAGGGCCAGCGTTCGTGTCCACCACCCTCATCCGGCCACCTCGGTTTCAGCATGCAAAAATGCCGTGATATTCAAGATTTCTCCCAGATGCAAGATGCCACATTTTGGAACTCAGGCTGCTTTTGGAGTGCCAAATGTCTCCCACAATCTGACACCAGGAACATGGCCAGGTGAGTTTAGTTTCCCATGGAAAAGGGCCACCGTTCGTGTCCACCACCCTCATCCGGCCACCTCGGCTTCGGCCTGCAAAAATGCCATGACATTCAAGATTTCTCCCAGATGCAAGATGCCACATTTTGGAACTCGGGCTGCTTTTGGAGTACCAAATGTCTCCCACAATCTGACAGAGGAACATGGCCAGGTGAGTTTAGTTTCCCATGGAAAAGGGCCACCGTTCGTGTCCACCACCCTCATCCGGCCACATCGACTTCGGCCTGCAAAAATGCCGTGATATTCAAGATTTCTCCCAGATGCAAGATGCCACATTTTGGAACTCGGGCTGCTTTTGGAGTGCCAAATGTCTCCCACAATCTGACACCAGGAACATGGCCAGGTGAGTTTAGTTTCCCATGGAAAAGGGCCAGCGTTCGTGTCCACCACCCTCATCCGGCCACCTCGGCTTCGGCCTGCAAAAATGCCGTGATATTCAAGATTTCTCCCAGATGCAAGATGCCACATTTTGGAACTCAGGCTGCTTTTGGAGTGCCAAATGTCTCCCACAATCTGACACCAGGAACATGGCCAGGTGAGTTTAGTTTCCCATGGAAAAGGGCCACCGTTCATGTCCACCACCCTCATCCGGAGACCTCGGCTTCAGCCTGCAAAAATGCCGTGATATTCAAGATTTCTCCCAGATGCAAGATGCCACATTTTGGAACTCGGGCTGCTTTTGGAGTGCCAAATGTCTCCCACAATCTGACACCAGGAACATGGCCAGGTGAGTTTAGTTTCCCATGGAAAAGGGCCAGCGTTCGTGTCCACCACCCTCATCCGGCCACCTCGGCTTCAGCCTGCAAAAATGCCGTGGCATTCAAGATTTCTCCCACATGCAAGATGCCACATTTTGGAACTCGGGCTGCTTTTGGAGTGCCAAATGTCTCCCACAATCTGACACCAGGAACATGGCCAGGTGAGTTTAGTTTCCCATGGAAAAGGGCCACCGTTCGTGTCCACCACCCTCATCTGGCCACCTCGGCTTCAGCCTGCAAAAATGCCGTGATATTCAAGATTTCTCCCAGATGCAAGATGCCACATTTTGGAACTCGGGCTGCTTTTGGAGTGCCAAATGTCTCCCACAATCTGACACCAGGAACATGGCCAGGTGAGTTTAGTTTCCCATGGAAAAGGGCCACCGTTCGTGTCCACCACGGTCATCAGGCCACCTCGGCTTCAGCCTGCAAAAATGCCGTGATATTCAAGATTTCTCCCAGATGCAAGATGCCACATTTTGGAACTCGGGCTGCTTTTGGAGTGCCAAATGTCTCCCACAATCTGACACCAGGAACATGGCCAGGTGAGTTTAGTTTCCCATGGAAAAGGGCCACCGTTCGTGTCCACCACCCTCATCCGGACACCACGGATTCAGCCTGCAAAAATGCCGTCATATTCAAGATTTCTCCCAGATGCAAGATGCCACATTTTGGAACTCGGGCTGCTTTTAGAGTGCCAAATGTCTCCCACAATCTGACACCAGGAACATGGCCAAGTGAGTTTAGTTTCCCATGGAGAAGGGCCACCGTTCGTGTCCACCACCCTCATCCGGCCACCTCGGTTTCAGCAAGCAAAAATGCCGTGATATTCAAGATTTCTCCCAGATGCAAGATGCCACATTTTGGAACTCAGGCTGCTTTTGGAGTGCCAAATGTCTCCCACAATCTGACACCAGGAACATGGCCAGGTGAGTTTAGTTTCCCATGGAAAAGGGCCACCGTTCGTGTCCACCACCCTCATCCGGCCACCCTCGGCTTCGGCTGCAAAAATGCCATGACATTCAAGATTTCTCCCAGATGCAAGATGCCACATTTTGGAACTCGGGCTGCTTTTGGAGTACCAAATGTCTCCCACAATCTGACAGAGGAACATGGCCAGGTGAGTTTAGTTTCCCATGGAAAAGGGCCACCGTTCGTGTCCACCACGGTCATCAGGACTCCTCGGATTCAGCCTGCACAAAATGCCGTGGTATTCAAGATTTCTCCAGATGCAAGATGCCACATTTGGAACTCGGGCTGCTTTTGGAGTGCCAAATGTCTCCCACAATCTGACACCAGGAACATGGCCAGGTGAGTTTAGTTTCCCATGGAAAAGGGCCACCGTTCGTGTCCACCACCCTCATCCGGCCACCTCGGCTTCAGCCTGCAAAAATGCCGTGATATTCAAGATTTCTCCCAGATGCAAGATGCCACATTTTGGAACTCGGGCTGCTTTTGGAGTGCCAAATGTCTCCCACAATCTGACACCAGGAACATGGCCAGGTGAGTTTAGTTTCCCATGGAAAAGGGCCACCGTTCGTGTCCACCACCCTCGTCTGGCCACCTCGGCTTCGGCCTGCAAAAAAGCCCTGGCGTTCAAGATTTCTCCTAGATGCAAGATGCCACATTTTGGAACTCAGGCTGCTTTTGGAGTGCCAAATGTCTCCCACAATCTGACACCAGGAACATGGCCAGGTGAGTTTAGTTTCCCATGGAAAAGGGCCACCGTTCGTGTCCACCACCCTCATCCAGCCAGCTCCGCTTCAGCCTGCAAACATGCCGTGATATTCAGATTTCTCCCACATGCAAGATGCCACATTTTGGAACTCCGGGCTGCTTTTGGAGTGCCAAATGTCTCCCACAATCTGCACACCAGGAACATGGCCAGGTGAGTTTAGTTCCCATGGAAAAGGGCCAACGTTCGTGTCCACCACCCTCATCCGGCCACCTCGGCTTCAGCCTGCAAAAATGCCGTGGCATTCAAGATTTCTCCCACATGCAAGATGCCACATTTTGGAACTCGGGCTGCTTTTGGAGTGCCAAATGTCTCCCACAATCTGACACCAGGAACATGGCCAGGTGAGTTTAGTTTCCCATGGAAAAGGGCCACCGTTCGTGTCCACCACCCTCATCCGGCCACCGCGGCTTCAGCCTGCCAAAATGCCGTGATATTCAAGATTTCTCCCAGATGCAAGATGCCACATTTTGGAACTCGGGCTGCTTTGGAGTGCCAAATGTCTCCCACAATCTGACACCAGGAACATGGCCAGGTGAGTTTAGTTTCCCATGGAAAAGGGCCACCGTTCATGTCCTCCACCCTCATCCGGCCACCTCGGCTTCAGCCTGCAAAATGCCGTGATATTCAAGATTTCTCCCAGATGCAAGATGCCACATTTTGGAACTCGGGCTGCTTTTGGAGTGCCAAATGTCTCCCACAATCTGACACCAGGAACATGGCCAGGTGAGTTTAGTTTCCCATGGAAAAGGGCCACCGTTCGTGTCCACCACCCTCATCCAGCCACCTCGGCTTCAGCCTGCAAAAATGCCGTGATATTCAAGATTTCTCCCAGATGCAAGATGCCACATTTTGGAACTCGGGCTGCTTTTGGAGTGCCAAATGTCTCCCACAATCTGACAACAGGAACATGGCCAGGTGAGTTAGTTTCCCATGGAAAAGCACCACCGTTCGTGTCCACCACCCTCATCCGGCCACCTCGGCTTCAGCCTGCAAAAATGCCGTGATATTCAAGATTTCTCCCAGATGCAAGATGCCACATTTTGGAACTCGGGCTGCTTTTGGAGTGCCAAATGTCTCCCACAATCTGACACCAGGAACATGGCCAGGTGAGTTTAGTTTCCCATGGAAAAGGGCCACCGTTCGTGTCCACCACCCTCATCCGGCCACCTCGGCTTCGGCCTGCAAAATGCCGTGATATTCAAGATTTCTCCCAGATGCAAGATGCCACATTTTGGAACTCGGGCTGCTTTTGGAGTGCCAAATGTCTCCCACAATCTGACACCAGGAACATGGCCAGGTGAGTTTAGTTTCCCATGGAAAAGGGCCACCGTTCGTGTCCACCACCCTCATCCGGCAACCGCGGCTTCAGCCTGCAAAAATGCCGTGATATTCAAGATTTCTTCCCAGATGCAAGATGCCACATTTTGGAACTCGGGCTGCTTTTGGAGTGCCAAAGGTCTCCCACAATCTGACACCAGGAACATGGCCAGGTGAGTTTAGTTTCCCATGGAAAAGGGCCACCGTTCGTGTCCACCACCCTCATCCGGCCACCTCGGCTTCAGCCTGCAAAAATGCCGTGATATTCAAGATTTTCTCCCAGATGCAAGATGCCACATTTTGGAACTCGGCTGCTTTTGGAGTGCCAAATGTCTCCCACAATCTGACACCAGGACATGGCCAGGTGAGTTTAGTTTCCCATGGAAAAGGGCCACCGTTCGTGTCCACCACCCTCATCCGGCCACCTCGGCTTCAGCCTGCAAAAATGCCGTGATATTCAAGATTTCTCCCAGATGCAAGATGCCCACATTTTGGAACTCGGGCTGCTTTGGAGTGCCAATGTCTCCCACAATCTGACACCAGGAACATGGCCAGGTGAGTTTAGTTTCCCATGGAAAAGGGCCACCGTTCGTGTCCACCACCCTCATCCGGCCACCTCGGCTTCGGCCTGCAAAAATGCCGTGATATTCAAGATTTCTCCCAGATGCAAGATGCCACATTTGGAACTCGAACTGCTTTTGGAGTGCCAAATGTCTCCCACAATCTGACACCAGGAACATGGCCAGGTGAGTTTAGTTTCCCATGGAAAAGGGCCACCGTTCGTGTCCACCACCCTCATCCGGCCACCTCGGCTTCGGCCTGCAAAATGCCATGATATTCAAGATTTCTCCCAGATGCAAGATGCCACATTTTGGAACTCAGGCTGCTTTTGGAGTGCCAAATGTCTCCCACAATCTGACACCAGGAACATGGCCAGGTGCGTTTAGTTTCCCATGGAAAAAGGGCCACCGTTCGTGTCCACCACTCTCACCCGGCCACCTCGGCTTCGGCCTGCAAAAATGCCGTGATATTCAAGATTTCTCCCAGATGCAAGATGCCACATTTTGGAACTCGGCTGCTTTTGGAGTGCCAAATGTCTCCCACAATCTGACACCAGGAACATGGCCAGGTGAGTTTAGTTTCCCATGGAAAAGGGCCACCGTTCGTGTCCACCACCCTCATCCGGCCACCTCGGATTCAGCCTGCAAAAATGCCGTGATATTCAAGATTTCTCCCAGATACAAGATGCCACATTTTGGAACTCGGGCTGCTTTTGGAGTGCCAAATGTCTCCCACAATCTGACACCAGGTACATGGCCAGGTGAGTTTAGTTTCCCATGGAAAAGGGCCAGCGTTCGTGTCCACCACCCTCATCCGGCCACCTCGGCTTCAGCCTGCAAAAATGCCGTGATATTCAAGATTTCTCCAGATGCAAGATGCCACATTTTGGAACTCGGGCTGCTTTTGGAGTGCCAAATGTCTCCCACAATCTGACACCAGGAACATGGCCAGGTGAGTGTTAGTTTCCCATGGAAAAGGGCCACCGTTCGTGTCCACCACCCTCATCCGGCCACCTCGGCTTCGGCCTGCAAAAATGCCGTGATATTCAAGATTTCTCCCAGATGCAAGATGCCACATTTTGGAACTCGGGCTGCTTTTGGAGTGCCAAATGTCTCCCACAATCTGACACCAGGAACATGGCCAGGTGAGTTTAGTTTCCCATGGAAAAGGGCCACCGTTCGTGTCCACCACCCTCATCCGGCCACCGCGGCTTCAGCCTGCAAAAATGCCGTGATATTCAAGATTTCTCCCAGATGCAAGATGCCACATTTTGGAACTCGGGCTGCTTTTGGAGTGCCAAATGTCTCCCACCAATCTGACACCAGGAACATGGCCAGGTGAGTTTAGTTTCCCATGGAAAAGGGCCACCGTTCGTGTCCACCACCCTCATCCGGCCACCTCGGCTTCAGCCTGCAAAAACTGCCGTGATATTCAAGATTTCTCCCAGATGCAAGATGCCACATTTTGGAACTCGGGCTGCTTTTGGAGTGCCAATGTCTCCCACAATCTGACACCAGGAACATGGCCAGGTGAGTTTAGTTTCCCATGGAAAAGGGCCACCGTTCGTGTCCACCACCCTCATCCGGCCACATCGACTTCGGCCTGCAAAAATGCCGTGATATTCAAGATTTCTCCCAGATGCAAGATGCCACATTTTGGAACTCGGGCTGCTTTTGGAGTGCCAAATGTCTCCCACAATCTGACACCAGGAACATGGCCAGGTGAGTTTAGTTTCCCATGGAAAAGCACCCCGTTCGTGTCCACCACCCTCATCCCGGCCACCTCGGCTTCAGCCTGCAAAAATGCCGTGGCATTCAAGATTCTCCCAGATGCAAGATGCCACATTTTGGAACACGGGCTGCTTTTGGAGTGCCAAATGTCTCCCACAATCTGACACCAGGAACATGGCCAGGTGAGTTTAGTTTCCCATGGAAAAGGGCCCACCGTTCGTGTCCACCACCCTCATCCGGCCACCTCGGCTTCGGCCTGCAAAAATGCCATGATATTCAAGATTTCTCCCAGATGCAAGATGCCACATTTTGGAACTCAGGCTGCTTTTGGAGTGCCAAATGTCTCCCACAATCTGACACCAGGAACATGGCCAGGTGCGTTTAGTTTCCCATGGAAAAGGGCCACCCGTTTGTGTCCACCACTCTCACCCCGGCCACCTCGGCTTCGGCCTGCAAAAATGCCGTGATATTCAAGATTTCTCCCAGATGCAAGATGCCACATTATGGAACTCGGGCTGCTTTTGGAGTGCCAAATGTCTCCCACAATCTGACACCAGGAACATGGCCAGGTGAGTTTAGTTTCCCATGGAAAAGGGCCACCGTTCGTGTCCACCACCCTCATCCGGCCACCTCGGATTCAGCCTGCAAAAATGCCGTGATATTCAAGATTTCTCCCAGATACAAGATGCCACATTTTGGAACTCGGGCTGCTTTTGGAGTGCCAAATGTCTCCCACAATCTGACACCAGGTACATGGCCAGGTGAGTTTAGTTTCCCATGGAAACGGGCCAGCGTTCGTGTCCACCACCCTCATCCGGCCACCTCGGCTTCAGCCTGCAAAAATGCCGTGATATTCAAGATTTCTCCCAGATGCAAGATGCCACATTTTGGAACTCGGGCTGCTTTTGGAGTGCCAAATGTCTCCCACAATCTGACACCAGGAACCATGGCAGGTGAGTTTAGTTTCCCATGGAAAAGGGCCACCGTTCGTGTCCACCACCCTCATCTGGCCACCTCGGCTTCGGCCTGCAAAAATTCCGTGGCATTCAAGATGTCTCCCAGATGCAAGATGCCACATTTTGGAACTCAGGCTGCTTTTGGAGTGCCAAATGTCTCCCACAATCTGACACCAGGAACATGGGCAGGTGAGTTTAGTTTCCCATGGAAAAGGGCCACCGTTCGTGTCCACCAACCTCATCCGGCCACCTCGGATTCGGCCTGCAAAAATGCCGTGATATTCAAGATTTCTCCCAGATGCAAGATGCCACAATTTGGAACTCGGGCTGCTTTTGGAGTGCCAAATGTCTCCCACAATCTGACACTAGGAACATGGCCAGGTGAGTTTAGTTTCCCATGGAAAAGGGCCACCGTTCGTGTCCACCCACCCTCATCCGGCCACATCGACTTCGGCCTGCAAAAAATGCCGTGATATTCAAGATTTCTCCCAGATGCAAGATGCCACATTTTGGAACTCGGGCTGCTTTTGGAGTGCCAATGTCTCCCACAATCTGACACCAGGAACATGGCCAGGTGAGTTTAGTTTCCCATGGAAAAGCACCACCGTTCGTGTCCACCACCCTCATCCGGCCACCTCGGCTTCAGCCTGCAAAAATGCCGTGATATTCAAGATTTCTCCCAGATGCAAGATGCCACATTTTGGAACTCGGGCTGCTTTTGGAGTGCCAAATGTCTCCCACAATCTGACACCAGGAACATGGCCAGGTGAGTTTAGTTTCCCATGGAAAAGGGCCGACCGTTCGTGTCCACCACCCTCATCCGGCCACCTCGGCTTCGGCCTGCAAAAATGCCGTGATATTCAGATTCTCCCCAGATGCAAGATGCCACATTTTGGAACTCGAACTGCTTTTGGAGTGCCAAATGTCTCCCACAATCTGACACCAGGAACATGGCCAGGTGAGTTTAGTTTCCCATGGAAAAGGGCCACCGTTCGTGTCCACCACCTTCATCCGGCCACCTCGCTTCGGCCTGCAAAAATGCCGTGATATTCAAGATTTCTCCCAGATGCAAGATGCCACATTTTGGAACTCAGGCTGCTTTTGGAGTGCCAAATGTCTCCCACAATCTGACACCAGGAACATGGCCAGGTGCGTTTAGTTTCCCATGGAAAAGGGCCACCGTTCGTGTCCACCACTCTCACCCGGCCACCTCGGCTTCGGCCTGCAAAAATGCCGTGATATTCAAGATTTCTCCCAGATGCAAGATGCCACATTATGGAACTCGGGCTGCTTTTGGAGTGCCAAATGTCTCCCACAATCTGACACCAGGAACATGGCCAGGTGAGTTTAGTTCCCATGGAAAAGGGCCACCGTTCGTGTCCACCACCCTCATCCGGCCACCTCGGATTCAGCGCCTGCAAAAATGCCGTGATATTCAAGATTTCTCCCAGATACAAGATGCCCACATTTTGGAACTCGGGCTGCTTTGGAGTGCCAAATGTCTCCCACAGTCTGACACCAGGTACATGGCCAGGTGAGTTTAGTTTCCCATGGAAAAGGGCCAGCGTTCGTGTCCACCACCCTCATCCGGCCACCTCGGCTTCAGCCTGCAAAAATGCCGTGATATTCAAGATTTCTCCCAGATGCAAGATGCCACATTTTGGAACTCGGGCTGCTTTTGGAGTGCCAAATGTCTCCCACAATCTGACACCAGGAACATGGCCAGGTGAGTTTAGTTTCCCATGGAAAAGGGCCACCGTTCGTGTCCACCACCCTCATCTGGCCACCTCGGCTTCGGCCCTGCAAAAATTCCGTGGCATTCAAGATTTCTCCCAGATGCAAGATGCCACATTTTGGAACTCAGGCTGCTTTTGGAGTGCCAAATGTCTCCCACAATCTGACACCAGGAACATGGGCAGGTGAGTTTAGTTTCCATGGAAAAGGGCCACCGTTCGTGTCCACCAACCTCATCCGGCCACCTCGGATTCGGCCTGCAAAAATGCCGTGATATTCAAGATTTCTCCCAGATGCAAGATGCCACAATTTGGAACTCGGGCTGCTTTTGGAGTGCCAAATGTCTCCCACAATCTGACACTAGGAACATGGCCAGGTGAGTTTAGTTTCCCATGGAAAAGGGCCACCGTTCGTGTCCACCACGGTCATCCGGCCACCTCGGCTTCAGCCTGCAAAAATGCCGTGATATTCAAGATTTCTCCCAGATGCAAGATGCCACCATTTTAGAACTCGGGCTGCTTTTGGAGTGGCCAAATGTCTCCCACAATCTGACACCAGGAACATGGCCAGGTGAGTTTAGTTTCCCATGGAAAAGGGCCACCGTTCGTGTCCACCACCCTCATCCGGCCCACCGCGGCTTCAGCCTGCAAAAATGCCGTGATATTCAAGATTTCTCCCGATGCAAGATGCCACATTTT
>NW_026960705.1:0-56827 GCF_021018805.1 Prinia subflava | reverse complement strand
AGGAATACACCAACTGGTACAAAATATACTTCACTTGTGGAAAAGGGGCAAGAAAGTGTCTGCAGCAGCTTCTCTGCTTGCTGCAAACACAGACAACCAACAGGACTTGTGTCTTGAGAAAACCAACACAGCAACAGCAAAGCATAGTGTTCTACATAGCTCTTCCATGGAAAACAAGCAATTTAGATCCTAAAACCTTTGCTCTTGCTCTGCCGACAAGGAATACACCAACTGGTACAAAATATACTTCACTTGTGGAAAAGGGGCAAGAAAGTGTCTGCAGCAGCTTCTCTGCTTGCTGAAAACACAGGGAACAAACAGGGTTTGTGTCTTTAGAAAACCAACACAGCAACAGCAAAGCATAGTGTTCTACATAGCTCTTCCATGGAAAACAAGCAATTTAGATCCTAAAACCTTTGCTCTTGCTCTGCAGACGAGGAATACACCAACTGGTACAAAATATACTTCACTTGTGGAAAAGGGGCAAGAAAGTGTCTGCAGCAGCTTCTCTGCTTGCTGAAAACACAGGGAACAAACAGGGTTTGTGTCTTGAGAAAACCAACACAGCAACAGCAAAGCACAGTGTTCTACATATCTCTTCCAAGGAAATCAAGCAATTTAGGTCCTAAAACCTTTGCTCCTGCTCTCCAGACGAGGAATACACCAACTGGTACAAAATATACTTCACTAGTGGAAAAGGAGCAAGAAAGTGTCTGCAGCAGCTTCTCTGCTTGCTGAAAACACAGAGAACAAACAGGGTTTGTGTCTTTAGAAAACCAACACAGCAACAGCAAAGCATAGTGTTCTACATAGCTCTTCCATGGAAATCAAGCAATTTAGATCCTAAAACCTTTGCTCTTGCTCTGCAGACGAGGAATACACCAACTGGTACAAAATATACTTCACTTGTGGAAAAGAGGCAAGAAAGTGTCTGCAGCAGCTTCTCTGCTTGCTGAAAACACAGGGAACAAACAGGGTTTGTGTCTTGAGAAAACCAACACAGCAACAGCAAAGCACAGTGTTCTACATATCTCTTCCAAGGAAATCAAGCAATTTAGGTCCTAAAACCTTTGCTCCTGCTCTCCAGACGAGGAATACACCAACTGGTACAAAATATACTTCACTAGTGGAAAAGGAGCAAGAAAGTGTCTGCAGCAGCTTCTCTGCTTGCTGAAAACACAGAGAACAAACAGGGCTTGTGTCTTGAGAAAACAAACACAGCAACCGAAAACCATAGTGTTCTACATAGCTCTTCCATGGAAAACAAGCAATTTAGATCCTAAAACCTTTGCTCTTGCTCTGCAGACGAGGAATACACCAACTGGTACAAAATATACGTCATGTAGTGGAGAAAGCAGGTACGTGTCTTCAAGAGCTTCTCTGCTCGCTGCAAGTACAGAGAACAAACAGGGTTTGTTTCTTGAGAAAACCAACACAGCAACAGCAAAGCATAGTGTTCTTAATAGCTCTTCCATGGAAATCAAGCAATTTAGGTCCCTAACACATTTGCTCTTGCTTTGCAGACGAGGAACACACCAACTGGTACAAAATATACTTCACTTGTGGAAAAGGGGCAAGAAAGTGTCTGCAGCAGCTTCTCTGCTTGCTGCAAACACAGACAACCAACAGGACTTGTGTCTTGAGAAAACCAACACAGCAACAGCAAAGCATAGTGTTCTACAGAGCTCTTCCATGGAAAACAAGCAATTTAGATCCTAAAACCTTTGCTCTTGCTCTGCAGACGAGGAATACACCAACTGGTACAAAATATACTTCACTTGTGGAAAAGGGGGCAAGAAAGTGTCTGCAGCAGCTTCTCTGCTTGCTGAAAACACAGGGAACAAACAGGGTTTGTGTCTTGAGAAAACCAACACAGCAACAGCAAAGCACAGTGTTTCTACATATCTCTTCCAAGGAAATCAAGCAATTTAGGTCCTAAAACCTTTGCTCCTGCTCTCCAGACGAGGAATACACCAACTGGTACAAAATATACTTCACTAGTGGAAAAGGGGCAAGAAAGTGTCTGCAGCAGCTTCTCTGCTTGCTGAAAACACAGAGAACAAACAGGGCTTGTGTCTTGAGAAAACAAACACAGCAACCGAAAACCATAGTGTTCTACATAGCTCTTCCATGGAAAACAAGCAATTTAGATCCTAAAACCTTTGCTCTTGCTCTGCAGACGAGGGAATACACCAACTGGTACAAAATATACGTCAGTAGTGGAGAAAGCAGGTACGTGTCTTCAAGAGCTTCTCTGCTCGCTGCAAGTACAGAGAACAAACAGGGTTTGTTTCTTGAGAAAACCAACACAGCAACAGCAAAGCATAGTGTTCTTAATAGCTCTTCCATGGAAATCAAGCAATTTAGGTCCTAACACATTTGCTCTTGCTTTGCAGACGAGGAACACACCAACTGGTACAAAATATACTTCACTTGTGAAAAAGGGGCAAGAAAGTGTCTGCAGCAGCTTCTCTGCTTGCTGCAAACACAGACAACCAACAGGACTTGTGTCTTGAGAAAACCAACACAGCAACAGCAAAGCATAGTGTTCTACAGAGCTCTTCCATGGAAAACAAGCAATTTAGATCCTAAAACCTTTGCTCTTGCTCTGCAGACGAGGAATACACCAACTGGTACAAAAATATACTTCACTTGTGGAAAAGGGGCAAGAAAGTGTCTGCAGCAGCTTCTCTGCTTGCTGAAAACACAGGGAACAAACAGGGTTTGTTTCTTGAGAAAACCAACACAGCAACAGCAAAGCACAGTGTTCTACATATCTCTTCCATGGAAATCAAGCAATTTAAGTCCTAAAACCTTTGCTCTTGCTTTGCAGACGAGGAACACACCAACTGGTACAAAATATACTTCACTTGTGAAAAAGGGGCAAGAAAGTGTCTGCAGCAGCTTCTCTGCTTGCTGAAAACACAGGGAACAAACAGGGTTTGTGTCTTGAGAAAACCAACACAGCAACAGCAAAGCATAGTGTTCTACATAGCTCTTCCATGGAAAACAAGCAATTTAGATCCTAAAACCTTTGCTCCTGCTCTGCAGACGAGGAATACACAACTGGTACAAAATATACTTCACTTGTGGAAAAGGGGCAAGAAAGTGTCTGCAGCAGCTTCTCTGCTTGCTGAAAAACACAGGGAACAAACAGGGTTTGTGTCTTGAGAAAACCAACACAGCAACAGCAAAGCACAGTGTTCTACATATCTCTTCCAAGGAAATCAAGCAATTTAGGTCCTAAAACCTTTGCTCCTGCTCTCCAGACGAGGAATACACCAACTGGGTACAAAATATACTTCACTAGTGGAAAAGGAGCAAGAAAGTGTCTGCAGCAGCTTCTCTGCTTGCTGAAAAACACAGAGAACAAACAGGGTTTGTGTCTTTAGAAAACCAACACAGCAACAGCAAAGCATAGTGTTCTACATAGCTCTTCCATGGAAAACAAGCAATTTAGATCCTAAAACCTTTGCTCTTGCTCTGCAGACGAGGAATACACCAACTGGTACAAAATATACTTCACTTGTGGAAAAGGGGCAAGAAAGTGTCTGCAGCAGCTTCTCTGCTTGCTGAAAACACAGGGAACAAACAGGGCTTGTGTCTTGAGAAAACAAACACAGCAACCGAAAACCATAGTGTTCTACATAGCTCTTCCATGGAAAACAAGCAATTTAGATCCTAAAACCTTTGCTCTTGCTCTGCAGACGAGGAATACACCAACTGGTACAAAATATACGTCAGTAGTGGAGAAAGCAGGTACGTGTCTTCAAGAGCTTCTCTGCTCGCTGCAAGTACAGAGAACAAACAGGGTTTGTTTCTTGAGAAAACCAACACAGCAACAGCAAAGCATAGTGTTCTACATAGCTCTTCCATGGAAATCAAGCAATTTAGGTCCTAACACATTTGCTCTTGCTTTGCAGACGAGGAACACACCAACTGGTACAAAATATACTTCACTTGTGAAAAAGGGGCAAGAAAGTGTCTGCAGCAGCTTCTCTGCTTGCTGCAAACACAGACAACCAACAGGACTTGTGTCTTGAGAAAACCAACACAGCAACAGCAAAGCATAGTGTTCTACAGAGCTCTTCCATGGGGAAAACAAGCAATTTAGATCCTAAAACCTGTGCTCTTGCTCTGCAGACGAGGAATACACCAACTGGTACAAAATATACTTCACTTGTGGAAAAGGGGCAAGAAAGTGTCTGCAGCAGCTTCTCTGCTTGCTGAAAACACAGGGAACAAACAGGGTTTGTGTCTTGAGAAAACCAACACAGCAACAGCAAAGCACAGTGTTCTACATATCTCTTCCAAGGAAATCAAGCAATTTAGGTCCTAAAACCTTTGCTCCTGCTCTCCAGACGAGGAATACACCAACTGGTACAAAATATACGTCAGTAGTGGAGAAAGCAGGTACGTGTCTTCAAGAGCTTCTCTGCTCGCTGCAAGTACAGAGAACAAACAGGGTTTGTTTCTTGAGAAAACCGACACAGCAACAGCAAAGCAT
This sequence comes from Prinia subflava, assembly GCF_021018805.1. Lineage (NCBI taxonomy): Eukaryota > Metazoa > Chordata > Aves > Passeriformes > Cisticolidae > Prinia > Prinia subflava. The sequence goes on along the minus strand of NW_026960705.1, from coordinate 52,320 downwards.
AGTGTTCTACAGAGCTCTTCCATGGAAATCAAGGAATTTAGGGTCCTAACACCTTTGCTCTTGCTCTGCAGACGAGGAATACACCAACTGGTACAAAATATACTTCACTTGTGGAAAAGGGGCAAGAAAGTGTCTGCAGCAGCTTCTCTGCTTGCTGCAAACACAGACAACCAACAGGACTTGTGTCTTGAGAAAACCAACACAGCAACAGCAAAGCATAGTGTTCTACATAGCTCTTCCATGGAAAACAAGCAATTTAGATCCTAAAACCTTTGCTCTTGCTCTGCCGACAAGGAATACACCAACTGGTACAAAATATACTTCACTTGTGGAAAAGGGGCAAGAAAGTGTCTGCAGCAGCTTCTCTGCTTGCTGAAAACACAGGGAACAAACAGGGTTTGTGTCTTTAGAAAACCAACACAGCAACAGCAAAGCATAGTGTTCTACAGAGCTCTTCCATGGAAAACAAGCAATTTAGATCCTAAAACCTTTGCTCTTGCTCTGCAGACGAGGAATACACCAACTGGTACAAAATATACTTCACTTGTGGAAAAGGGGCAAGAAAGTGTCTGCAGCAGCTTCTCTGCTTGCTGAAAAACACAGGGAACAAACAGGGTTTGTGTCTTGAGAAAACCAACACAGCAACAGCAAAGCACAGTGTTCTACATATCTCTTCCAAGGAAATCAAGCAATTTAGGTCCTAAAACCTTTGCTCCTGCTCTCCAGACGAGGAATACACCAACTGGTACAAAATATACTTCACTAGTGGAAAAGGAGCAAGAAAGTGTCTGCAGCAGCTTCTCTGCTTGCTGAAAACACAGAGAACAAACAGGGTTTGTGTCTTTAGAAAACCAACACAGCAACAGCAAAGCATAGTGTTCTACATAGCTCTTCCATGGAAATCAAGCAATTTAGATCCTAAAACCTTTGCTCTTGCTCTGCAGAGGAGGAATACACCAACTGGTACAAAATATACTTCACTTGTGGAAAAGAGGCAAGGAAAGTGTCTGCAGCAGCTTCTCTGCTTGCTGAAAACACAGGGAACAAACAGGGTTTGTGTCTTGAGAAAACCAACACAGCAACAGCAAAGCACAGTGTTCTACATATCTCTTCCAAGGAAATCAAGCAATTTAGGTCCTAAAACCTTTGCTCCTGCTCTCCAGACGAGGAATACACCAACTGGTACAAAATATACTTCACTAGTGGAAAAGGAGCAAGAAAGTGTCTGCAGCAGCTTCTCTGCTTGCTGAAAACACAGAGAACAAACAGGGGCTTGTGTCTTGAGAAAACAAACACAGCAACCGAAAACCATAGTGTTCTACATAGCTCTTCCATGGAAAACAAGCAATTTAGATCCTAAAAACCTTTGCTCTTGCTCTGCAGACGAGGAATACACCAACTGGTACAAAATATACGTCAGTAGTGGAGAAAGCAGGTACGTGTCTTCAAGAGCTTCTCTGCTCGCTGCAAGTACAGAGAACAAACAGGGTTTGTTTCTTGAGAAAACCAACACAGCAACAGCAAAGCATAGTGTTCTTAATAGCTCTTCCATGGAAATCAAGCAATTTAGGTCCTAACACATTTGCTCTTGCTTTGCAGACGAGGAACACACCAACTGGTACAAAATATACTTCACTTGTGGAAAAGGGGGCAAGAAAGTGTCTGCAGCAGCTTCTCTGCTTGCTGCAAACACAGACAACCCAACAGGACTTGTGTCTTGAGAAAACCAACACAGCAACAGCAAAGCATAGTGTTCTACAGAGCTCTTCCATGGAAAACAAGCAATTTTAGATCCTAAAACCTTTGCTCTTGCTCTGCAGACGAGGAATACACCAACTGGTACAAAATATACTTCACTTGTGGAAAAGGGGCAAGAAAGTGTCTGCAGCAGCTTCTCTGCTTGCTGAAAACACAGGGAACAAACAGGGTTTGTGTCTTGAGAAAACCAACACAGCAACAGCAAAGCACAGTGTTCTACATATCTCTTCCAAGGAAATCAAGCAATTTAGGTCCTAAAACCTTTGCTCCTGCTCTCCAGACGAGGAATACACCAACTGGTACAAAATATACTTCACTAGTGGAAAAGGGGCAAGAAAGTGTCTGCAGCAGCTTCTCTGCTTGCTGAAAACACAGAGAACAAACAGGGCTTGTGTCTTGAGAAAACAAACACAGCAACCGAAAACCATAGTGTTCTACATAGCTCTTCCATGGAAAACAAGCAATTTAGATCCTAAAACCTTTGCTCTTGCTCTGCAGACGAGGAATACACCAACTGGTACAAAATATACGTCAGTAGTGGAGAAAGCAGGTACGTGTCTTCAAGAGCTTCTCTGCTCGCTGCAAGTACAGACAACAAACAGGGTTTGTTTCTTGAGAAAACCAACACAGCAACAGCAAAGCATAGTGTTCTACATAGCTCTTCCATGGAAATCAAGCAATTTAGGTCCTAACACATTTGCTTTGCTCTTGCTTTGCAGACGAGGAACACACCAACTGGTACAAAATATACTTCACTTGTGAAAAAGGGGCAAGAAAGTGTCTGCAGCAGCTTCTCTGCTTGCTGCAAACACAGACAACCAACAGGACTTGTGTCTTGAGAAAACCAACACAGCAACAGCAAAGCATAGTGTTCTACAGAGCTCTTCCATGGAAAACAAGCAATTTAGATCCTAAAACCTTTGCTCTTGCTCTGCAGACGAGGAATACACCAACTGGTACAAAATATACTTCACTTGTGGAAAAGGGGCAAGAAAGTGTCTGCAGCAGCTTCTCTGCTTGCTGAAAACACAGGGAACAAACAGGGTTTGTGTCTTGAGAAAACCAACACAGCAACAGCAAAGCACAGTGTTCTACATATCTCTTCCAAGGAAATCAAGCAATTTAGGTCCTAAAACCTTTGCTCCTGCTCTCCAGACGAGGAATACACCAACTGGTACAAAATATACTTCACTAGTGGAAAAGGGGCAAGAAAGTGTCTGCAGCAGCTTCTCTGCTTGCTGAAAACACAGAGAACAAACAGGGCTTGTGTCTTGAGAAAACAAACACAGCAACCGAAAACCATAGTGTTCTACATAGCTCTTCCATGGAAAACAAGCAATTTAGATCCTAAAACCTTTGCTCTTGCTCTGCAGACGAGGAATACACCAACTGGTACAAAATATACGTCAGTAGTGGAGAAAGCAGGTACGTGTCTTCAAGAGCTTCTCTGCTCGCTGCAAGTACAGACAACAAACAGGGTTTGTTTCTTGAGAAAACCAACACAGCAACAGCAAAGCATAGTGTTCTACATACCTCTTCCATGGAAATCAAGCAATTTAGGTCCTAACACATTTGCTCTTGCTTTGCAGACGAGGAACACACCAACTGGTACAAAATATACTTCACTTGTGAAAAAGGGGCAAGAAAGTGTCTGCAGCAGCTTCTCTGCTTGCTGCAAACACAGACAACCAACAGGACTTGTGTCTTGAGAAAACCAACACAGCAACAGCAAAGCATAGTGTTCTACAGAGCTCTTCCATGGAAAACAAGCAATTTAGATCCTAAAACCTTTGCTCTTGCTCTGCAGACGAGGAATACACCAACTGGTACAAAATATACTTCACTTGTGGAAAAGGGGCAAGAAAGTGTCTGCAGCAGCTTCTCTGCTTGCTGAAAACACAGGGAACAAACAGGGTTTGTGTCTTGAGAAAACCAACACAGCAACAGCAAAGCACAGTGTTCTACATATCTCTTCCAAGGAAATCAAGCAATTTAGGTCCTAAAACCTTTGCTCCTGCTCTCCAGACGAGGAATACACCAACTGGTACAAAATATACGTCAGTAGTGGAGAAAGCAGGTACGTGTCTTCAAGAGCTTCTCTGCTCGCTGCAAGTACAGAGAACAAACAGGGTTTGTTTCTTGAGAAAACCGACACAGCAACAGCAAAGCATAGTGTTCTACAGAGCTCTTCCATGGAAATCAAGCAATTTAGGTCCTAAAACCTTTGCTCTTGCTCTGCAGACGAGGACTACACCAACTGGTACAAAATATACTTCACTTGTGGAAAAGGGGCAAGAAAGTGTCTGCAGCAGCTTCTCTGCTTGCTGAAAACACAGGGAACAAACAGGGTTTGTGTCTTGAGAAAACCAACACAGCAACAGCAAAGCACAGTGTTCTACATATCTCTTCCAAGGAAATCAAGCAATTTAGGTCCTAAAACCTTTGCTCTTGCTCTGCAGACAAGGAATACACCAACTGGTACAAAATATACTTCACTTGTGGAAAAGGGGCAAGAAAGTGTCTGCAGCAGCTTCTCTGCTTGCTGAAAACACAGGGAACAAACAGGGTTTGTGTCTTGAGAAAACCAACACAGCAACAGCAAAGCACAGTGTTCTACATATCTCTTCCAAGGAAATCAAGCAATTTAGGTCCTAAAACCTTTGCTCCTGCTCTCCAGACGAGGAATACACCAACTGGTACAAAATATACGTCAGTAGTGGAGAAAGCAGGTACGTGTCTTCAAGAGCTTCTCTGCTCGCTGCAAGTACAGAGAACAAACAGGGTTTGTTTCTTGAGAAAACCGACACAGCAACAGCAAAGCATAGTGTTCTACAGAGCTCTTCCATGGAAATCAAGCAATTTAGGTCCTAACACCTTTGCTCTTGCTCTGCAGATGAGGAATACACCAACTGGTACAAAATATACTTCACTTGTGGAAAAGGGGCAAGAAAGTGTCTGCAGCAGCTTCTCTGCTTGCTGAAAACACAGGGAACAAACAGGGTTTGTGTCTTGAGAAAACCAACACAGCAACAGCAAAGCACAGTGTTCTACATATCTCTTCCAAGGAAATCAAGCAATTTAGGTCCTAAAACCTTTGCTCTTGCTCTGCAGACAAGGAATACACCACTGGTACAAAATATACTTCACTTGTGGAAAAGGGGCAAGAAAGTGTCTGCAGCAGCTTCTCTGCTTGCTGAAAACACAGGGAACAAACAGGGTTTGTGTCTTTAGAAAACCAACACAGCAACAGCAAAGCATAGTGTTCTACATAGCTCTTCCATGGAAATCAAGCAATTTAGATCCTAAAAACTTTGCTCTTGCTCTGCAGACGAGGAATACACCAACTGGTACAAAATATACTTCACTTGTGGAAAAGGGGCAAGAAAGTGTCTGCAGCAGCTTCTCTGCTTGCTGAAAACACAGGGAACAAACAGGGTTTGTGTCTTGAGAAAACCAACACAGCAACAGCAAAGCACAGTGTTCTACATATCTCTTCCAAGGAAATCAAGCAATTTAGGTCCTAAAACCTTTGCTCCTGCTCTCCAGACGAGGAATACACCAACTGGTACAAAATATACTTCACTTGTGGAAAAGGAGCAAGAAAGTGTCTGCAGCAGCTTCTCTGCTTGCTGAAAACACAGAGAACAAACAGGGTTTGTGTCTTTAGAAAACCAACACAGCAACAGCAAAGCATAGTGTTCTACATAGCTCTTCCATGGAAAACAAGCAATTTAGATCCTAAAACATCTGCTCTTGCTCTGCAGACGAGGAATACACCAACTGGTACAAAATATACTTCACTTGTGGAAAAGGGGCAAGAAAGTGTCTGCAGCAGCTTCTCTGCTTGCTGAAAACACAGGGAACAAACAGGGTTTGTGTCTTGAGAAAACCAACAAAGCAACAGCAAAGCACAGTGTTCTACATATCTCTTCCATGGAAATCAAGCAATTTAAGTCCTAAAACCTTTGCTCTTGCTTTGCAGACGAGGAACACACCAACTGGTACAAAATATACTTCACTTGTGGAAAAGGGGCAAGAAAGTGTCTGCAGCAGCTTCTCTGCTTGCTGAAAACACAGGGAACAAACAGGGTTTGTGTCTTGAGAAAACCAACACAGCAACAGCAAAGCATAGTGTTCTACATAGCTCTTCCATGGAAAACAAGCAATTTAGATCCTAAAACCTTTGCTCTTGCTCTGCAGACGAGGAATACACCAACTGGTACAAAATATACTTCACTAGTGGAAAAGGAGCAAGAAAGTGTCTGCAGCAGCTTCTCTGCTGGCTGGAAACACATACAACTAACAAGGCTTGTGTCTTGAGAAAACCAACACAGTAACAGCAAAGCATAGTGTTCTACATATCTCTTCCAAGGAAATCAAGCAATTTAGGTCCTAAAACCTTTGCTCCTGCTCTCCAGACGAGGAATACACCAACTGGTACAAAATATACGTCAGTAGTGGAGAAAGCAGGTACGTGTCTTCAAGAGCTTCTCTGCTCGCTGCAAGTACAGAGAACAAACAGGGTTTGTTTCTTGAGAAAACCGACACAGCAACAGCAAAGCATAGTGTTCTACAGAGCTCTTCCATGGAAATCAAGCAATTTAAGTCCTAAAACCTTTGTTCTTGCTTTGCAGACGAGGAACACACCAACTGGTACAAAATATACTTCACTTGTGAAAAAGGGGCAAGAAAGTGTCTGCAGCAGCTTCTCTGCTTGCTGCAAACACAGACAACCAACAGGACTTGTGTCTTGAGAAAACCAACACAGCAACAGCAAAGCATAGTGTTCTACATAGCTCTTCCATGGAAAACAAGCAATTTAGATCCTAAAACCTTTGCTCTTGCTCTGCAGACGAGGAATACACCAACTGGTACAAAATATACTTCACTTGTGGAAAAGGGGCAAGAAAGTGTCTGCAGCAGCTTCTCTGCTTGCTGAAAACACAGGGAACAAACAGGGTTTGTTTCTTGAGAAAACCAACACAGCAACAGCAAAGCACAGTGTTCTACATATCTCTTCCAAGGAAATCAAGCAATTTAGGTCCTAAAACCTTTGCTCCTGCTCTCCAGACGAGGAATACACCAACTGGTACAAAATATACTTCACTAGTGGAAAAGGAGCAAGAAAGTGTCTGCAGCAGCTTCTCTGCTTGCTGAAAACACAGAGAACAAACAGGGTTTGTGTCTTTAGAAAACCAACACAGCAACAGCAAAGCATAGTGTTCTACATAGCTCTTCCATGGAAAACAAGGAATTTAGATCCTAAAACCTTTGCTCTTGCTCTGCAGACGAGGAATACACCAACTGGTACAAAATATACTTCACTTGTGGAAAAGGGGCAAGAAAGTGTCTGCAGCAGCTTCTCTGCTTGCTGAAAACACAGGGAACAAACAGGGTTTGTGTCTTGAGAAAACCAACACAGCAACAGCAAAGCACAGTCTTCTACATATCTCTTCCATGGAAATCAAGCAATTTAAGTCCTAAAACCTTTGCTCTTGCTTTGCAGACGAGGAACACACCAACTGGTACAAAATATACTTCACTTGTGAAAAAGGGGCAAGAAAGTGTCTGCAGCAGCTTCTCTGCTTGCTGAAAACACAGGGAACAAACAGGGTTTGTGTCTTGAGAAAACCAACACAGCAACAGCAAAGCATAGTGTTCTACATAGCTCTTCCATGGAAAACAAGCAATTTAGATCCTAAAACCTTTGCTCTTGCTCTGCAGACGAGGAATACACAAACTGGTACAAAATATACTTCACTTGTGGAAAAGGAGCAAGAAAGTGTCTGCAGCAGCTTCTCTGCTTGCTGAAAACACAGAGAACAAACAGGGCTTGTGTCTTGAGAAAACCAACACAGCAACAGCAAAGCATAGTGTTCTACATAGCTCTTCCATGGAAAACAAGCAATTTAGATCCTAAAACCTTTGCTCTTGCTCTGCAGACGAGGAATACACCAACTGGTACAAAATATACTTCACTTGTGGAAAAGGGGCAAGAAAGTGTCTGCAGCAGCTTCTCTGCTTGCTGAAAACACAGGGAACAAACAGGGTTTGTGTCTTGAGAAAACCAACACAGCAACAGCAAAGCATAGTGTTCTACATATCTCTTCCATGGAAATCAAGCAATTTAAGTCCTAAAACCTTTGCTCTTGCTTTGCAGACGAGGAACACACCAACTGGTACAAAATATACTTCACTTGTGAAAAAGGGCAAGAAAGTGTCTGCAGCAGCTTCTCTGCTTGCTGCAAACACAGACAACCAACAGGACTTGTGTCTTGAGAAAACCAACACAGCAACAGCAAAGCATAGTGTTCTACATAGCTCTTCCATGGAAAACAAGCAATTTAGATCCTAAAACCTTTGCTCTTGCTCTGCAGACGAGGAATACACCAACTGGTACAAAATATACTTCACTAGTGGAAAAGGAGCAAGAAAGTGTCTGCAGCAGCTTCTCTGCTTGCTGAAAACACAGAGAACAAACAGGGCTTGTGTCTTGAGAAAACCAACACAGCAACAGCAAAGCATAGTGTTCTACATAGCTCTTCCATGGAAAACAAGCAATTTAGATCCTAAAACCTTTGCTCTTGCTCTGCAGACGAGGAATACACCAACTGGTACAAAATATACTTCACTTGTGGAAAAGGGGCAAGAAAGTGTCTGCAGCAGCTTCTCTGCTGGCTGGAAACACATACAACTAACAAGGCTTGTGTCTTGAGAAAACCAACACAGCAACAGCAAAGCACAGTGTTCTACATATCTCTTCCAAGGAAATCAAGCAATTTAGGTCCTAAAACCTTTGCTCCTGCTCTCCAGACGAGGAATACACCAACTGGTACAAAATATACGTCAGTAGTGGAGAAAGCAGGTACGTGTCTTCAAGAGCTTCTCTGCTCGCTGCAAGTACAGAGAACAAACAGGGTTTGTTTCTTGAGAAAACCGACACAGCAACAGCAAAGCATAGTGTTCTACAGAGCTCTTCCATGGAAATCAAGCAATTTAGGTCCTAACACCTTTGCTCTTGCTCTGCAGACGAGGAATACACCAACTGGTACAAAATATACTTCACTTGTGGAAAAGGGGCAAGAAAGTGTCTGCAGCAGCTTCTCTGCTTGCTGCAAACACAGGGAACAAACAGGGTTTGTGTCTTGAGAAAACCAACACAGCAACAGCAAAGCACAGTGTTCTACATATCTCTTCCAAGGAAATCAAGCAATTTAGGTCCTAAAACCTTTGCTCTTGCTCTGCAGACAAGGAATACACCAACTGGTACAAAATATACTTCACTTGTGGAAAAGGGGCAAGAAAGTGTCTGCAGCAGCTTCTCTGCTTGCTGAAAACACAGGGAACAAACAGGGTTTGTGTCTTTAGAAAACCAACACAGCAACAGCAAAGCATAGTGTTCTACATAGCTCTTCCATGGAAATCAAGCAATTTAGATCCTAAAACCTTTGCTCTTGCTCTGCAGACGAGGAATACACCAACTGGTACAAAATATACTTCACTTGTGGAAAAGGGGCAAGAAAGTGTCTGCAGCAGCTTCTCTGCTTGCTGAAAACACAGGGAACAAACAGGGTTTGTTTCTTGAGAAAACCAACACAGCAACAGCAAAGCACAGTGTTCTACATATCTCTTCCATGGAAATCAAGCAATTTAAGTCCTAAAACCTTTGCTCTTGCTTTGCAGACGAGGAACACACCAACTGGTACAAAATATACTTCACTTGTGAAAAAGGGGCAAGAAAGTGTCTGCAGCAGCTTCTCTGCTTGCTGAAAACACAGGGAACAAACAGGGTTTGTGTCTTGAGAAAACCAACACAGCAACAGCAAAGCATAGTGTTCTACATAGCTCTTCCATGGAAAACAAGCAATTTAGATCCTAAAACCTTTGCTCCTGCTCTGCAGACGAGGAATACACAACTGGTACAAAATATACTTCACTTGTGAAAAGGGGCAAGAAAGTGTCTGCAGCAGCTTCTCTGCTTGCTGAAAACACAGGGGAACAAACAGGGTTTGTGTCTTTAGAAAACCAACACAGCAACAGCAAAGCATAGTGTTCTACATAGCTCTTCCAAGGAAATCAAGCAATTTAGGTCCTAAAACCTTTGCTCCTGCTCTCCAGACGAGGAATACACCAACTGGTACAAAATATACTTCACTAGTGGAAAAGGAGCAAGAAAGTGTCTGCAGCAGCTTCTCTGCTTGCTGAAAACACAGAGAACAAACAGGGTTTGTGTCTTTAGAAAACCAACACAGCAACAGCAAAGCATAGTGTTCTACATAGCTCTTCCATGGAAAACAAGCAATTTAGATCCTAAAACCTTTGCTCTTGCTCTGCAGACGAGGAATACACCAACTGGTACAAAATATACTTCACTTGTGGAAAAGGGGCAAGAAAGTGTCTGCAGCAGCTTCTCTGCTTGCTGAAAACACAGGGAACAAACAGGGCTTGTGTCTTGAGAAAACAAACACAGCAACCGAAAACCATAGTGTTCTACATAGCTCTTCCATGGAAAACAAGCAATTTAGATCCTAAAACCTTTGCTCTTGCTCTGCAGACGAGGAATACACCAACTGGTACAAAATATACGTCAGTAGTGGAGAAAGCAGGTACGTGTCTTCAATAGCTTCTCTGCTCGCTGCAAGTACAGACAACAAACAAGGTTTGTTTCTTGAGAAAACCAACACAGCAACAGCAAAGCATAGTGTTCTACAGAGCTCTTCCATGGAAATCAAGCAATTTAGGTCCTAACACATTTGCTCTTGCTTTGCAGACGAGGAACACACCAACTGGTACAAAATATACTTCACTTGTGAAAAAGGGGCAAGAAAGTGTCTGCAGCAGCTTCTCTGCTTGCTGCAAACACAGACAACCAACAGGACTTGTGTCTTGAGAAAACCAACACAGCAACAGCAAAGCATAGTGTTCTACAGAGCTCTTCCATGGAAAACAAGCAATTTAGATCCTAAAACCTTTGCTCTTGCTCTGCAGACGAGGAATACACCAACTTGGTACAAAATATACTTCACTTGTGGAAAAGGAGCAAGAAAGTGTCTGCAGCAGCTTCTCTGCTTGCTGAAAACACAGGGAACAAACAGGGTTTGTGTCTTTAGAAAACCAACACAGCAACAGCAAAGCACAGTGTTCTACATATCTCTTCCAAGGAAATCAAGCAATTTAGGTCCTAAAACCTTTGCTCCTGCTCTCCAGACGAGGAATACACCAACTGGTACAAAATATACGTCAGTAGTGGAGAAAGCAGGTACGTGTCTTCAAGAGCTTCTCTGCTCGCTGCAAGTACAGAGAACAAACAGGGTTTGTTTCTTGAGAAAACCGACACAGCAACAGCAAAGCATAGTGTTCTACAGAGCTCTTCCATGGAAATCAAGCAATTTAGGTCCTAACACCTTTGCTCTTGCTCTGCAGATGAGGAATACACCAACTGGTACAAAATATACTTCACTTGTGGAAAAGGGGCAAGAAAGTGTCTGCAGCAGCTTCTCTGCTTGCTGAAAACACAGGGAACAAACAGGGTTTGTGTCTTGAGAAAACCAACACAGCAACAGCAAAGCACAGTGTTCTACATATCTCTTCCAAGGAAATCAAGCAATTTAGGTCCTAAAACCTTTGCTCTTGCTCTGCAGACAAGGAATACACCAACTGGTACAAAATATACTTCACTTGTGGAAAAGGGGCAAGAAAGTGTCTGCAGCAGCTTCTCTGCTTGCTGAAAACACAGGGAACAAACAGGGTTTGTGTCTTTAGAAAACCAACACAGCAACAGCAAAGCATAGTGTTCTACATAGCTCTTCCATGGAAATCAAGCAATTTAGATCCTAAAACCTTTGCTCTTGCTCTGCAGACGAGGAATACACCAACTGGTACAAAATATACTTCACTTGTGGAAAAGGGGCAAGAAAGTGTCTGCAGCAGCTTCTCTGCTTGCTGAAAACACAGGGAACAAACAGGGTTTGTGTCTTGAGAAAACCAACACAGCAACAGCAAAGCAGAGTGTTCTACATATCTCTTCCAAGGAAATCAAGCAATTTAGGTCCTAAAACCTTTGCTCCTGCTCTCCAGACGAGGAATACACCAACTGGTACAAAATATACTTCACTTGTGGAAAAGGAGCAAGAAAGTGTCTGCAGCAGCTTCTCTGCTTGCTGAAAACACAGAGAACAAACAGGGTTTGTGTCTTTAGAAAACCAACACAGCAACAGCAAAGCATAGTGTTCTACATAGCTCTTCCATGGAAAACAAGCAATTTAGATCCTAAAACATTTGCTCTTGCTCTGCAGACGAGGAATACACCAACTGGTACAAAATATACTTCACTTGTGGAAAAGGGGCAAGAAAGTGTCTGCAGCAGCTTCTCTGCTTGCTGAAAACACAGGGAACAAACAGGGTTTGTGTCTTGAGAAAACCAACAAAGCAACAGCAAAGCACAGTGTTCTACATATCTCTTCCATGGAAATCAAGCAATTTAAGTCCTAAAACCTTTGCTCTTGCTTTGCAGACGAGGAACACACCAACTGGTACAAAATATACTTCACTTGTGGAAAAGGGGCAAGAAAGTGTCTGCAGCAGCTTCTCTGCTTGCTGAAAACACAGGGAACAAACAGGGTTTGTGTCTTGAGAAAACCAACACAGCAACAGCAAAGCATAGTGTTCTACATAGCTCTTCCATGGAAAACAAGCAATTTAGATCCTAAAACCTTTGCTCTTGCTCTGCAGACGAGGAATACACCAACTGGTACAAAATATACTTCACTAGTGGAAAAGGAGCAAGAAAGTGTCTGCAGCAGCTTCTCTGCTGGCTGGAAACACATACAACTAACAAGGCTTGTGTCTTGAGAAAACCAACACAGTAACAGCAAAGCATAGTGTTCTACATATCTCTTCCAAGGAAATCAAGCAATTTAGGTCCTAAAACCTTTGCTCCTGCTCTCCAGACGAGGAATACACCAACTGGTACAAAATATACGTCAGTAGTGGAGAAAGCAGGTACGTGTCTTCAAGAGCTTCTCTGCTCGCTGCAAGTACAGAGAACAAACAGGGTTTGTTTCTTGAGAAAACCGACACAGCAACAGCAAAGCATAGTGTTCTACAGAGCTCTTCCATGGAAATCAAGCAATTTAAGTCCTAAAACCTTTGTTCTTGCTTTGCAGACGAGGAACACACCAACTGGTACAAAATATACTTCACTTGTGAAAAAGGGGCAAGAAAGTGTCTGCAGCAGCTTCTCTGCTTGCTGCAAACACAGACAACCAACAGGACTTGTGTCTTGAGAAAACCAACACAGCAACAGCAAAGCATAGTGTTCTACATAGCTCTTCCATGGAAAACAAGCAATTTAAGATCCTAAAACCTTTGCTCTTGCTCTGCAGACGAGGAATACACCAACTGGTACAAAATATACTTCACTTGTGGAAAAGGGGCAAGAAAGTGTCTGCAGCAGCTTCTCTGCTTGCTGAAAACACAGGGAACAAACAGGGCTTGTGTCTTGAGAAAACAAACACAGCAACCGAAAACCATAGTGTTCTACATAGCTCTTCCATGGAAAACAAGCAATTTAGATCCTAAAACCTTTGCTCTTGCTCTGCAGACGAGGAATACACCAACTGGTACAAAATATACGTCAGTAGTGGAGAAAGCAGGTACGTGTCTTCAAGAGCTTCTCTGCTCGCTGCAAGTACAGAGAACAAACAGGGTTTGTTTCTTGAGAAAACCAACACAGCAACAGCAAAGCATAGTGTTCTTAATAGCTCTTCCATGGAAATCAAGCAATTTAGGTCCTAACACATTTGCTCTTGCTTTGCAGACGAGGAACACACCAACTGGTACAAAATATACTTCACTTGTGAAAAAGGGGCAAGAAAGTGTCTGCAGCAGCTTCTCTGCTTGCTGCAAACACAGACAACCAACAGGACTTGTGTCTTGAGAAAACCAACACAGCAACAGCAAAGCATAGTGTTCTACAGAGCTCTTCCATGGAAAACAAGCAATTTAGATCCTAAAACCTTTGCTCTTGCTCTGCAGACGAGGAATACACCAACTGGTACAAAATATACTTCACTTGTGGAAAAGGGGCAAGAAAGTGTCTGCAGCAGCTTCTCTGCTTGCTGAAAACACAGGGAACAAACAGGGTTTGTTTCTTGAGAAAACCAACACAGCAACAGCAAAGCACAGTGTTCTACATATCTCTTCCATGGAAATCAAGCAATTTAAGTCCTAAAACCTTTGCTCTTGCTTTGCAGACGAGGAACACACCAACTGGTACAAAATATACTTCACTTGTGAAAAAGGGGCAAGAAAGTGTCTGCAGCAGCTTCTCTGCTTGCTGAAAACACAGGGAACAAACAGGGTTTGTGTCTTGAGAAAACCAACACAGCAACAGCAAAGCATAGTGTTCTACATAGCTCTTCCATGGAAAACAAGCAATTTAGATCCTAAAACCTTTGCTCCTGCTCTGCAGACGAGGAATACACAACTGGTACAAAATATACTTCACTTGTGGAAAAGGGGCAAGAAAGTGTCTGCAGCAGCTTCTCTGCTTGCTGAAAACACAGGGAACAAACAGGGCTTGTGTCTTGAGAAAACAAACACAGCAACCGAAAACCATAGTGTTCTACATAGCTCTTCCATGGAAAACAAGCAATTTAGATCCTAAAACCTTTGCTCTTGCTCTGCAGACGAGGAATACACCAACTGGTACAAAATATACGTCAGTAGTGGAGAAAGCAGGTACGTGTCTTCAAGAGCTTCTCTGCTCGCTGCAAGTACAGAGAACAAACAGGGGTTTGTTTCTTGAGAAAACCAACACAGCAACAGCAAAGCATAGTGTTCTACATAGCTCTTCCATGGAAATCAAGCAATTTAGGTCCTAACACATTTGCTCTTGCTTTGCAGACGAGGAACACACCAACTGGTACAAAATATACTTCACTTGTGAAAAAGGGGCAAGAAAGTGTCTGCAGCAGCTTCTCTGCTTGCTGCAAACACAGACAACCAACAGGACTTGTGTCTTGAGAAAACCAACACAGCAACAGCAAAGCATAGTGTTCTACAGAGCTCTTCCATGGAAAACAAGCAATTTAGATCCTAAAACCTTTGCTCTTGCTCTGCAGACGAGGAATACACCAACTGGTACAAAATATACTTCACTTGTGGAAAAGGGGCAAGAAAGTGTCTGCAGCAGCTTCTCTGCTTGCTGAAAACACAGGGAACAAACAGGGTTTGTGTCTTGAGAAAACCCAACACAGCAACAGCAAAGCACAGTGTTCTACATATCTCTTCCAAGGAAATCAAGCAATTTAGGTCCTAAAACCTTTGCTCCTGCTCTCCAGACGAGGAATACACCAACTGGTACAAAATATACTTCACTAGTGAAAAGGGGCAAGAAAGTGTCTGCAGCAGCTTCTCTGCTTGCTGAAAACACAGAGAACAAACAGGGCTTGTGTCTTGAGAAAACAAACACAGCAACCGAAAACCATAGTGTTCTACATAGCTCTTCCATGGAAAACAAGCAATTTAGATCCTAAAACCTTTGCTCTTGCTCTGCAGACGAGGAATACACCAACTGGTACAAAATATACGTCAGTAGTGGAGAAAGCAGGTACGTGTCTTCAAGAGCTTCTCTGCTCGCTGCAAGTACAGACAACAAACAGGGTTTGTTTCTTGAGAAAACCAACACAGCAACAGCAAAGCTCAGTGTTCTACAGAGCTCTTCCATGGAAATCAAGCAATTTAGGTCCTAACACATTTGCTCTTGCTTTGCAGACGAGGAACACACCAACTGGTACAAAATATACTTCACTAGTGGAAAAGGGGCAAGAAAGTGTCTGCAGCAGCTTCTCTGCTTGCTGCAAACACAGACAACCAACAGGACTTGTGTCTTGAGAAAACCAACACAGCAACAGCAAAGCATAGTGTTCTACATAGCTCTTCCATGGAAAACAAGCAATTTAGATCCTAAAACCTTTGCTCTTGCTCTGCAGACGAGGAATACACCAACTGGTACAAAATATACTTCACTTGTGGAAAAGGGGCAAGAAAGTGTCTGCAGCAGCTTCTCTGCTTGCTGAAAACACAGGGAACAAACAGGGTTTGTGTCTTGAGAAAACCAACACAGCAACAGCAAAGCACAGTCTTCTACATATCTCTTCCATGGAAATCAAGCAATTTAAGTCCTAAAACCTTTGCTCTTGCTTTGCAGACGAGGAACACACCAACTGGTACAAAATATACTTCACTTGTGAAAAAGGGGCAAGAAAGTGTCTGCAGCAGCTTCTCTGCTTGCTGAAAACACAGGGAACAAACAGGGTTTGTGTCTTGAGAAAACCAACACAGCAACAGCAAAGCATAGTGTTCTACATAGCTCTTCCATGGAAAACAAGCAATTTAGATCCTAAAACCTTTGCTCTTGCTCTGCAGACGAGGAATACACAAACTGGTACAAAATATACTTCACTAGTGGAAAAGGAGCAAGAAAGTGTCTGCAGCAGCTTCTCTGCTTGCTGAAAACACAGAGAACAAACAGGGCTTGTGTCTTGAGAAAACCAACACAGCAACAGCAAAGCATAGTGTTCTACATAGCTCTTCCATGGAAAACAAGCAATTTAGATCCTAAAACCTTTGCTCTTGCTCTGCAGACGAGGAATACACCAACTGGTACAAAATATACTTCACTTGTGGAAAAGGGGCAAGAAAGTGTCTGCAGCAGCTTCTCTGCTTGCTGAAAACACAGGGAACAAACAGGGTTTGTGTCTTGAGAAAACCAACACAGCAACAGCAAAGCATAGTGTTCTACATATCTCTTCCATGGAAATCAAGCAATTTAAGTCCTAAAACCTTTGCTCTTGCTTTGCAGACGAGGAACACACCAACTGGTACAAAATATACTTCACTTGTGAAAAAGGGGCAAGAAAGTGTCTGCAGCAGCTTCTCTGCTTGCTGCAAACACAGACAACCAACAGGACTTGTGTCTTGAGAAAACCAACACAGCAACAGCAAAGCATAGTGTTCTACATAGCTCTTCCACGGAAAACAAGCAATTTAGATCCTAAAACCTTTGCTCTTGCTCTGCAGACGAGGAATACACCAACTGGTACAAAATATACTTCACTAGTGGAAAAGGAGCAAGAAAGTGTCTGCAGCAGCTTCTCTGCTCGCTGCAAGTACAGAGAACAAACAGGGTTTGTTTCTTGAGAAAACCGACACAGCAACAGCAAAGCATAGTGTTCTACAGAGCTCTTCCATGGAAATCAAGCAATTTAGGTCCTAACACCTTTGCTCTTGCTCTGCAGACGAGGAATACACCAACTGGTACAAAATATACTTCACTTGTGGAAAAGGGGCAAGAAAGTGTCTGCAGCAGCTTCTCTGCTTGCTGCAAACACAGGGAACAAACAGGGTTTGTGTCTTGAGAAAACCAACACAGCAACAGCAAAGCACAGTGTTCTACATATCTCTTCCAAGGAAATCAAGCAATTTAGGTCCTAAAACCTTTGCTCTTGCTCTGCAGACAAGGAATACACCAACTGGTACAAAATATACTTCACTTGTGGAAAAGGGGCAAGAAAGTGTCTGCAGCAGCTTCTCTGCTTGCTGAAAACACAGGGAACAAACAGGGTTTGTGTCTTTAGAAAACCAACACAGCAACAGCAAAGCATAGTGTTCTACATAGCTCTTCCATGGAAATCAAGCAATTTAGATCCTAAAACCTTTGCTCTTGCTCTGCAGACGAGGAATACACCAACTGGTACAAAATATACTTCACTTGTGGAAAAGGGGCAAGAAAGTGTCTGCAGCAGCTTCTCTGCTTGCTGAAAACACAGGGAACAAACAGGGTTTGTGTCTTGAGAAAACCAACACAGCAACAGCAAAGCACAGTGTTCTACATATCTCTTCCAAGGAAATCAAGCAATTTAGGTCCTAAAACCTTTGCTCCTGCTCTCCAGACGAGGAATACACCAACTGGTACAAAATATACTTCACTAGTGGAAAAGGAGCAAGAAAGTGTCTGCAGCAGCTTCTCTGCTTGCTGAAAACACAGAGAACAAACAGGGTTTGTGTCTTTAGAAAACCAACACAGCAACAGCAAAGCATAGTGTTCTACATAGCTCTTCCATGGAAAACAAGCAATTTAGATCCTAAAACATTTGCTCTTGCTCTGCAGACGAGGAATACACCAACTGGTACAAAATATACTTCACTTGTGGAAAAGGGGCAAGAAAGTGTCTGCAGCAGCTTCTCTGCTTGCTGAAAACACAGGGAACAAACAGGGTTTGTGTCTTGAGAAAACCAACAAAGCAACAGCAAAGCACAGTGTTCTACATATCTCTTCCATGGAAATCAAGCAATTTAAGTCCTAAAACCTTTGCTCTTGCTTTGCAGACGAGGAACACACCAACTGGTACAAAATATACTTCACTTGTGGAAAAGGGGCAAGAAAGTGTCTGCAGCAGCTTCTCTGCTTGCTGAAAACACAGGGAACAAACAGGGTTTGTGTCTTGAGAAAACCAACACAGCAACAGCAAAGCATAGTGTTCTACATAGCTCTTCCATGGAAAACAAGCAATTTAGATCCTAAAACCTTTGCTCTTGCTCTGCAGACGAGGAATACACCAACTGGTACAAAATATACTTCACTAGTGGAAAAGGAGCAAGAAAGTGTCTGCAGCAGCTTCTCTGCTTGCTGAAAACACAGAGAACAAACAGGGCTTGTGTCTTGAGAAAACAAACACAGCAACCGAAAACCATAGTGTTCTACATAGCTCTTCCATGGAAAACAAGCAATTTAGATCCTAAAACCTTTGCTCCTGCTCTCCAGACGAGGAATACACCAACTGGTACAAAATATACGTCAGTAGTGGAGAAAGCAGGTACGTGTCTTCAAGAGCTTCTCTGCTCGCTGCAAGTACAGAGAACAAACAGGGTTTGTTTCTTGAGAAAACCAACACAGCAACAGCAAAGCATAGTGTTCTTAATAGCTCTTCCATGGAAATCAAGCAATTTAGGTCCTAACACATTTGCTCTTGCTTTGCAGACGAGGAACACACCAACTGGTACAAAATATACTTCACTTGTGAAAAAGGGGCAAGAAAGTGTCTGCAGCAGCTTCTCTGCTTGCTGCAAACACAGACAACCAACAGGACTTGTGTCTTGAGAAAACCAACACAGCAACAGCAAAGCATAGTGTTCTACAGAGCTCTTCCATGGAAAACAAGCAATTTAGATCCTAAAACCTTTGCTCTTGCTCTGCAGACGAGGAATACACCAACTGGTACAAAATATACTTCACTTGTGGAAAAGGGGCAAGAAAGTGTCTGCAGCAGCTTCTCTGCTTGCTGAAAACACAGGGAACAAACAGGGTTTGTTTCTTGAGAAAACCAACACAGCAACAGCAAAGCACAGTGTTCTACATATCTCTTCCATGGAAATCAAGCAATTTAAGTCCTAAAACCTTTGCTCTTGCTTTGCAGACGAGGAATACACCAACTGGTACAAAATATACTTCACTTGTGAAAAAGGGGCAAGAAAGTGTCTGCAGCAGCTTCTCTGCTTGCTGAAAACACAGGGAACAAACAGGGTTTGTGTCTTGAGAAAACCAACACAGCAACAGCAAAGCATAGTGTTCTACATAGCTCTTCCATGGAAAACAAGCAATTTAGATCCTAAAACCTTTGCTCCTGCTCTGCAGACGAGGAATACACAACTGGTACAAAATATACTTCACTTGTGGAAAAGGGGCAAGAAAGTGTCTGCAGCAGCTTCTCTGCTTGCTGAAAACACAGGGAACAAACAGGGTTTGTGTCTTGAGAAAACCAACACAGCAACAGCAAAGCACAGTGTTCTACATATCTCTTCCAAGGAAATCAAGCAATTTAGGTCCTAAAACCTTTGCTCCTGCTCTCCAGACGAGGAATACACCAACTGGTACAAAATATACTTCACTAGTGGAAAAGGAGCAAGAAAGTGTCTGCAGCAGCTTCTCTGCTTGCTGAAAACACAGAGAACAAACAGGGTTTGTGTCTTTAGAAAACCAACACAGCAACAGCAAAGCATAGTGTTCTACATAGCTCTTCCATGGAAAACAAGCAATTTAGATCCTAAAACCTTTGCTCTTGCTCTGCAGACGAGGAATACACCAACTGGTACAAAATATACTTCACTTGTGGAAAAGGGGCAAGAAAGTGTCTGCAGCAGCTTCTCTGCTTGCTGAAAACACAGGGAACAAACAGGGCTTGTGTCTTGAGAAAACAAACACAGCAACCGAAAACCATAGTGTTCTACATAGCTCTTCCATGGAAAACAAGCAATTTAGATCCTAAAACCTTTGCTCTTGCTCTGCAGACGAGGAATACACCAACTGGTACAAAATATACGTCAGTAGTGGAGAAAGCAGGTACGTGTCTTCAAGAGCTTCTCTGCTCGCTGCAAGTACAGAGAACAAACAGGGTTTGTTTCTTGAGAAAACCAACACAGCAACAGCAAAGCATAGTGTTCTACATAGCTCTTCCATGGAAATCAAGCAATTTAGGTCCTAACACATTTGCTCTTGCTTTGCAGACGAGGAACACACCAACTGGTACAAAATATACTTCACTTGTGAAAAAGGGGCAAGAAAGTGTCTGCAGCAGCTTCTCTGCTTGCTGCAAACACAGACAACCAACAGGACTTGTGTCTTGAGAAAACCAACACAGCAACAGCAAAGCATAGTGTTCTACAGAGCTCTTCCATGGAAAACAAGCAATTTAGATCCTAAAACCTTTGCTCTTGCTCTGCAGACGAGGAATACACCAACTGGTACAAAATATACTTCACTTGTGGAAAAGGGGCAAGAAAGTGTCTGCAGCAGCTTCTCTGCTTGCTGAAAACACAGGGAACAAACAGGGTTTGTGTCTTGAGAAAACCAACACAGCAACAGCAAAGCACAGTGTTCTACATATCTCTTCCAAGGAAATCAAGCAATTTAGGTCCTAAAACCTTTGCTCCTGCTCTCCAGACGAGGAATACACCAACTGGTACAAAATATACGTCAGTAGTGGAGAAAGCAGGTACGTGTCTTCAAGAGCTTCTCTGCTCGCTGCAAGTACAGAGAACAAACAGGGTTTGTTTCTTGAGAAAACCGACACAGCAACAGCAAAGCATAGTGTTCTACAGAGCTCTTCCATGGAAATCAAGGAATTTAGGTCCTAACACCTTTGCTCTTGCTCTGCAGACGAGGAATACACCAACTGGTACAAAATATACTTCACTTGTGGAAAAGGGGCAAGAAAGTGTCTGCAGCAGCTTCTCTGCTTGCTGCAAACACAGACAACCAACAGGACTTGTGTCTTGAGAAAACCAACACAGCAACAGCAAAGCATAGTGTTCTACATAGCTCTTCCATGGAAAACAAGCAATTTAGATCCTAAAACCTTTGCTCTTGCTCTGCCGACAAGGAATACACCAACTGGTACAAAATATACTTCACTTGTGGAAAAGGGGCAAGAAAGTGTCTGCAGCAGCTTCTCTGCTTGCTGAAAACACAGGGAACAAACAGGGTTTGTGTCTTTAGAAAACCAACACAGCAACAGCAAAGCATAGTGTTCTACAGAGCTCTTCCATGGAAAACAAGCAATTTAGATCCTAAAACCTTTGCTCTTGCTCTGCAGACGAGGAATACACCAACTGGTACAAAATATACTTCACTTGTGGAAAAGGGGCAAGAAAGTGTCTGCAGCAGCTTCTCTGCTTGCTGAAAACACAGGGAACAAACAGGGTTTGTGTCTTGAGAAAACCAACACAGCAACAGCAAAGCACAGTGTTCTACATATCTCTTCCAAGGAAATCAAGCAATTTAGATCCTAAAACCTTTGCTCCTGCTCTCCAGACGAGGAATACACCAACTGGTACAAAATATACTTCACTAGTGGAAAAGGAGCAAGAAAGTGTCTGCAGCAGCTTCTCTGCTTGCTGAAAACACAGAGAACAAACAGGGTTTGTGTCTTTAGAAAACCAACACAGCAACAGCAAAGCATAGTGTTCTACATAGCTCTTCCATGGAAATCAAGCAATTTAGATCCTAAAACCTTTGCTCTTGCTCTGCAGAGGAGGAATACACCAACTGGTACAAAATATACTTCACTTGTGGAAAAGAGGCAAGAAAGTGTCTGCAGCAGCTTCTCTGCTTGCTGAAAACACAGGGAACAAACAGGGTTTGTGTCTTGAGAAAACCAACACAGCAACAGCAAAGCACAGTGTTCTACATATCTCTTCCAAGGAAATCAAGCAATTTAGGTCCTAAAACCTTTGCTCCTGCTCTCCAGACGAGGAATACACCAACTGGTACAAAATATACTTCACTAGTGGAAAAGGAGCAAGAAAGTGTCTGCAGCAGCTTCTCTGCTTGCTGAAAACACAGAGAACAAACAGGGCTTGTGTCTTGAGAAAACAAACACAGCAACCGAAAACCATAGTGTTCTACATAGCTCTTCCATGGAAAACAAGCAATTTAGATCCTAAAACCTTTGCTCTTGCTCTGCAGACGAGGAATACACCAACTGGTACAAAATATACGTCAGTAGTGGAGAAAGCAGGTACGTGTCTTCAAGAGCTTCTCTGCTCGCTGCAAGTACAGAGAACAAACAGGGTTTGTTTCTTGAGAAAACCAACACAGCAACAGCAAAGCATAGTGTTCTTAATAGCTCTTCCATGGAAATCAAGCAATTTAGGTCCTAACACATTTGCTCTTGCTTTGCAGACGAGGAACACACCAACTGGTACAAAATATACTTCACTTGTGAAAAAGGGGCAAGAAAGTGTCTGCAGCAGCTTCTCTGCTTGCTGCAAACACAGACAACCAACAGGACTTGTGTCTTGAGAAAACCAACACAGCAACAGCAAAGCATAGTGTTCTACAGAGCTCTTCCATGGAAAACAAGCAATTTAGATCCTAAAACCTTTGCTCTTGCTCTGCAGACGAGGAACACACCAACTGGTACAAAATATACTTCACTTGTGGAAAAGGGGCAAGAAAGTGTCTGCAGCAGCTTCTCTGCTTGCTGAAAACACAGGGAACAAACAGGGTTTGTTTCTTGAGAAAACCAACACAGCAACAGCAAAGCACAGTGTTCTACATATCTCTTCCATGGAAATCAAGCAATTTAGATCCTAAAACCTTTGCTCTTGCTTTGCAGACGAGGAACACACCAACTGGTACAAAATATACTTCACTTGTGAAAAAGGGGCAAGAAAGTGTCTGCAGCAGCTTCTCTGCTTGCTGAAAACACAGGGAACAAACAGGGTTTGTGTCTTGAGAAAACCAACACAGCAACAGCAAAGCATAGTGTTCTACATAGCTCTTCCATGGAAAACAAGCAATTTAGATCCTAAAACCTTTGCTCTTGCTCTGCAGACGAGGAATACACCAACTGGTACAAAATATACTTCACTTGTGGAAAAGGGGCAAGAAAGTGTCTGCAGCAGCTTCTCTGCTTGCTGAAAACACAGGGAACAAACAGGGCTTGTGTCTTGAGAAAACAAACACAGCAACCGAAAACCATAGTGTTCTACATAGCTCTTCCATGGAAAACAAGCAATTTAGATCCTAAAACCTTTGCTCTTGCTCTGCAGACGAGGAATACACCAACTGGTACAAAATATACGTCAGTAGTGGAGAAAGCAGGTACGTGTCTTCAAGAGCTTCTCTGCTCGCTGCAAGTACAGAGAACAAACAGGGTTTGTTTCTTGAGAAAACCAACACAGCAACAGCAAAGCATAGTGTTCTACATACCTCTTCCATGGAAATCAAGCAATTTAGGTCCTAACACATTTGCTCTTGCTTTGCAGACGAGGAACACACCAACTGGTACAAAATATACTTCACTTGTGAAAAAGGGGCAAGAAAGTGTCTGCAGCAGCTTCTCTGCTTGCTGCAAACACAGACAACCAACAGGACTTGTGTCTTGAGAAAACCAACACAGCAACAGCAAAGCATAGTGTTCTACAGAGCTCTTCCATGGAAAACAAGCAATTTAGATCCTAAAACCTTTGCTCTTGCTCTGCAGACGAGGAATACACCAACTGGTACAAAATATACTTCACTTGTGGAAAAGGGGCAAGAAAGTGTCTGCAGCAGCTTCTCTGCTTGCTGAAAACACAGGGAACAAACAGGGTTTGTGTCTTGAGAAAACCAACACAGCAACAGCAAAGCACAGTGTTCTACATATCTCTTCCAAGGAAATCAAGCAATTTAGGTCCTAAAACCTTTGCTCCTGCTCTCCAGACGAGGAATACACCAACTGGTACAAAATATACGTCAGTAGTGGAGAAAGCAGGTACGTGTCTTCAAGAGCTTCTCTGCTCGCTGCAAGTACAGAGAACAAACAGGGTTTGTTTCTTGAGAAAACCGACACAGCAACAGCAAAGCATAGTGTTCTACAGAGCTCTTCCATGGAAATCAAGGAATTTAGGTCCTAACACCTTTGCTCTTGCTCTGCAGACGAGGAATACACCAACTGGTACAAAATATACTTCACTTGTGGAAAAGGGGCAAGAAAGTGTCTGCAGCAGCTTCTCTGCTTGCTGCAAACACAGACAACCAACAGGACTTGTGTCTTGAGAAAACCAACACAGCAACAGCAAAGCATAGTGTTCTACATAGCTCTTCCATGGAAAACAAGCAATTTAGATCCTAAAACCTTTGCTCTTGCTCTGCCGACAAGGAATACACCAACTGGTACAAAATATACTTCACTTGTGGAAAAGGGGCAAGAAAGTGTCTGCAGCAGCTTCTCTGCTTGCTGAAAACACAGGGAACAAACAGGGTTTGTGTCTTTAGAAAACCAACACAGCAACAGCAAAGCATAGTGTTCTACAGAGCTCTTCCATGGAAAACAAGCAATTTAGATCCTAAAACCTTTGCTCTTGCTCTGCAGACGAGGAATACACCAACTGGTACAAAATATACTTCACTTGTGGAAAAGGGGCAAGAAAGTGTCTGCAGCAGCTTCTCTGCTTGCTGAAAACACAGGGAACAAACAGGGTTTGTGTCTTGAGAAAACCAACACAGCAACAGCAAAGCACAGTGTTCTACATATCTCTTCCAAGGAAATCAAGCAATTTAGATCCTAAAACCTTTGCTCCTGCTCTGCAGACGAGGAATACACCAACTGGTACAAAATATACTTCACTAGTGGAAAAGGAGCAAGAAAGTGTCTGCAGCAGCTTCTCTGCTTGCTGAAAACACAGAGAACAAACAGGGTTTGTGTCTTTAGAAAACCAACACAGCAACAGCAAAGCATAGTGTTCTACATAGCTCTTCCATGGAAATCAAGCAATTTAGATCCTAAAACCTTTGCTCTTGCTCTGCAGAGGAGGAATACACCAACTGGTACAAAATATACTTCACTTGTGGAAAAGAGGCAAGAAAGTGTCTGCAGCAGCTTCTCTGCTTGCTGAAAACACAGGGAACAAACAGGGTTTGTGTCTTGAGAAAACCAACACAGCAACAGCAAAGCACAGTGTTCTACATATCTCTTCCAAGGAAATCAAGCAATTTAGGTCCTAAAACCTTTGCTCCTGCTCTCCAGACGAGGAATACACCAACTGGTACAAAATATACTTCACTAGTGGAAAAGGAGCAAGAAAGTGTCTGCAGCAGCTTCTCTGCTTGCTGAAAACACAGAGAACAAACAGGGCTTGTGTCTTGAGAAAACAAACACAGCAACCGAAAACCATAGTGTTCTACATAGCTCTTCCATGGAAAACAAGCAATTTAGATCCTAAAACCTTTGCTCTTGCTCTGCAGACGAGGAATACACCAACTGGTACAAAATATACGTCAGTAGTGGAGAAAGCAGGTACGTGTCTTCAAGAGCTTCTCTGCTCGCTGCAAGTACAGAGAACAAACAGGGTTTGTTTCTTGAGAAAACCAACACAGCAACAGCAAAGCACAGTGTTCTTAATAGCTCTTCCATGGAAATCAAGCAATTTAGGTCCTAACACATTTGCTCTTGCTTTGCAGACGAGGAACACACCAACTGGTACAAAATATACTTCACTTGTGGAAAAGGGGCAAGAAAGTGTCTGCAGCAGCTTCTCTGCTTGCTGCAAACACAGACAACCAACAGGACTTGTGTCTTGAGAAAACCAACACAGCAACAGCAAAGCATAGTGTTCTACAGAGCTCTTCCATGGAAAACAAGCAATTTAGATCCTAAAACCTTTGCTCTTGCTCTGCAGACGAGGAATACACCAACTGGTACAAAATATACTTCACTTGTGGAAAAGGGGCAAGAAAGTGTCTGCAGCAGCTTCTCTGCTTGCTGAAAACACAGGGAACAAACAGGGTTTGTTTCTTGAGAAAACCAACACAGCAACAGCAAAGCACAGTGTTCTACATATCTCTTCCATGGAAATCAAGCAATTTAAGTCCTAAAACCTTTGCTCTTGCTTTGCAGACGAGGAACACACCAACTGGTACAAAATATACTTCACTTGTGAAAAAGGGGCAAGAAAGTGTCTGCAGCAGCTTCTCTGCTTGCTGAAAACACAGGGAACAAACAGGGTTTGTGTCTTGAGAAAACCAACACAGCAACAGCAAAGCATAGTGTTCTACATAGCTCTTCCATGGAAAACAAGCAATTTAGATCCTAAAACCTTTGCTCCTGCTCTGCAGACGAGGAATACACAACTGGTACAAAATATACTTCACTTGTGGAAAAGGGGCAAGAAAGTGTCTGCAGCAGCTTCTCTGCTTGCTGAAAACACAGGGAACAAACAGGGTTTGTGTCTTGAGAAAACCAACACAGCAACAGCAAAGCACAGTGTTCTACATATCTCTTCCAAGGAAATCAAGCAATTTAGGTCCTAAAACCTTTGCTCCTGCTCTCCAGACGAGGAATACACCAACTGGTACAAAATATACTTCACTAGTGGAAAAGGAGCAAGAAAGTGTCTGCAGCAGCTTCTCTGCTTGCTGAAAACACAGAGAACAAACAGGGTTTGTGTCTTTAGAAAACCAACACAGCAACAGCAAAGCATAGTGTTCTACATAGCTCTTCCATGGAAAACAAGCAATTTAGATCCTAAAACCTTTGCTCTTGCTCTGCAGACGAGGAATACACCAACTGGTACAAAATATACTTCACTTGTGGAAAAGGGGCAAGAAAGTGTCTGCAGCAGCTTCTCTGCTTGCTGAAAACACAGGGAACAAACAGGGCTTGTGTCTTGAGAAAACAAACACAGCAACCGAAAACCATAGTGTTCTACATAGCTCTTCCATGGAAAACAAGCAATTTAGATCCTAAAACCTTTGCTCTTGCTCTGCAGACGAGGAATACACCAACTGGTACAAAATATACGTCAGTAGTGGAGAAAGCAGGTACGTGTCTTCAAGAGCTTCTCTGCTCGCTGCAAGTACAGAGAACAAACAGGGTTTGTTTCTTGAGAAAACCAACACAGCAACAGCAAAGCATAGTGTTCTACATAGCTCTTCCATGGAAATCAAGCAATTTAGGTCCTAACACATTTGCTCTTGCTTTGCAGACGAGGAACACACCAACTGGTACAAAATATACTTCACTTGTGAAAAAGGGGCAAGAAAGTGTCTGCAGCAGCTTCTCTGCTTGCTGCAAACACAGACAACCAACAGGACTTGTGTCTTGAGAAAACCAACACAGCAACAGCAAAGCATAGTGTTCTACAGAGCTCTTCCATGGAAAACAAGCAATTTAGATCCTAAAACCTTTGCTCTTGCTCTGCAGACGAGGAATACACCAACTGGTACAAAATATACTTCACTTGTGGAAAAGGGGCAAGAAAGTGTCTGCAGCAGCTTCTCTGCTTGCTGAAAACACAGGGAACAAACAGGGTTTGTGTCTTGAGAAAACCAACACAGCAACAGCAAAGCACAGTGTTCTACATATCTCTTCCAAGGAAATCAAGCAATTTAGGTCCTAAAACCTTTGCTCCTGCTCTCCAGACGAGGAATACACCAACTGGTACAAAATATACTTCACTAGTGGAAAAGGGGCAAGAAAGTGTCTGCAGCAGCTTCTCTGCTTGCTGAAAACACAGAGAACAAACAGGGCTTGTGTCTTGAGAAAACAAACACAGCAACCGAAAACCATAGTGTTCTACATAGCTCTTCCATGGAAAACAAGCAATTTAGATCCTAAAACCTTTGCTCTTGCTCTGCAGACGAGGAATACACCAACTGGTACAAAATATACGTCAGTAGTGGAGAAAGCAGGTACGTGTCTTCAAGAGCTTCTCTGCTCGCTGCAAGTACAGACAACAAACAGGGTTTGTTTCTTGAGAAAACCAACACAGCAACAGCAAAGCATAGTGTTCTACATACCTCTTCCATGGAAATCAAGCAATTTAGGTCCTAACACATTTGCTCTTGCTTTGCAGACGAGGAACACACCAACTGGTACAAAATATACTTCACTTGTGAAAAAGGGGCAAGAAAGTGTCTGCAGCAGCTTCTCTGCTTGCTGCAAACACAGACAACCAACAGGACTTGTGTCTTGAGAAAACCAACACAGCAACAGCAAAGCATAGTGTTCTACAGAGCTCTTCCATGGAAAACAAGCAATTTAGATCCTAAAACCTTTGCTCTTGCTCTGCAGACGAGGAATACACCAACTGGTACAAAATATACTTCACTTGTGGAAAAGGGGCAAGAAAGTGTCTGCAGCAGCTTCTCTGCTTGCTGAAAACACAGGGAACAAACAGGGTTTGTGTCTTGAGAAAACCAACACAGCAACAGCAAAGCACAGTGTTCTACATATCTCTTCCAAGGAAATCAAGCAATTTAGGTCCTAAAACCTTTGCTCCTGCTCTCCAGACGAGGAATACACCAACTGGTACAAAATATACTTCACTAGTGGAAAAGGGGCAAGAAAGTGTCTGCAGCAGCTTCTCTGCTTGCTGAAAACACAGAGAACAAACAGGGCTTGTGTCTTGAGAAAACAAACACAGCAACCGAAAACCATAGTGTTCTACATAGCTCTTCCATGGAAAACAAGCAATTTAGATCCTAAAACCTTTGCTCTTGCTCTGCAGACGAGGAATACACCAACTGGTACAAAATATACGTCAGTAGTGGAGAAAGCAGGTACGTGTCTTCAAGAGCTTCTCTGCTCGCTGCAAGTACAGACAACAAACAGGGTTTGTTTCTTGAGAAAACCAACACAGCAACAGCAAAGCATAGTGTTCTACATACCTCTTCCATGGAAATCAAGCAATTTAGGTCCTAACACATTTGCTCTTGCTTTGCAGACGAGGAACACACCAACTGGTACAAAATATACTTCACTTGTGAAAAAGGGGCAAGAAAGTGTCTGCAGCAGCTTCTCTGCTTGCTGCAAACACAGACAACCAACAGGACTTGTGTCTTGAGAAAACCAACACAGCAACAGCAAAGCATAGTGTTCTACAGAGCTCTTCCATGGAAAACAAGCAATTTAGATCCTAAAACCTTTGCTCTTGCTCTGCAGACGAGGAATACACCAACTGGTACAAAATATACTTCACTTGTGGAAAAGGGGCAAGAAAGTGTCTGCAGCAGCTTCTCTGCTTGCTGAAAACACAGGGAACAAACAGGGTTTGTGTCTTGAGAAAACCAACACAGCAACAGCAAAGCACAGTGTTCTACATATCTCTTCCAAGGAAATCAAGCAATTTAGGTCCTAAAACCTTTGCTCCTGCTCTCCAGACGAGGAATACACCAACTGGTACAAAATATACGTCAGTAGTGGAGAAAGCAGGTACGTGTCTTCAAGAGCTTCTCTGCTCGCTGCAAGTACAGAGAACAAACAGGGTTTGTTTCTTGAGAAAACCGACACAGCAACAGCAAAGCATAGTGTTCTACAGAGCTCTTCCATGGAAATCAAGCAATTTAGGTCCTAAAACCTTTGCTCTTGCTCTGCAGACGAGGACTACACCAACTGGTACAAAATATACTTCACTTGTGGAAAAGGGGCAAGAAAGTGTCTGCAGCAGCTTCTCTGCTTGCTGAAAACACAGGGAACAAACAGGGTTTGTGTCTTGAGAAAACCAACACAGCAACAGCAAAGCACAGTGTTCTACATATCTCTTCCAAGGAAATCAAGCAATTTAGGTCCTAAAACCTTTGCTCTTGCTCTGCAGACAAGGAATACACCAACTGGTACAAAATATACTTCACTTGTGGAAAAGGGGCAAGAAAGTGTCTGCAGCAGCTTCTCTGCTTGCTGAAAACACAGGGAACAAACAGGGTTTGTGTCTTTAGAAAACCAACACAGCAACAGCAAAGCATAGTGTTCTACATAGCTCTTCCATGGAAAACAAGCAATTTAGATCCTAAAACCTTTGCTCTTGCTCTGCAGACGAGAAATACACCAACTGGTACAAAATATACTTCACTTGTGGAAAAGGGGCAAGAAAGTGTCTGCAGCAGCTTCTCTGCTTGCTGAAACACAGGGAACAAACAGGGCTTGTGTCTTGAGAAAACAAACACAGCAACCGAAAACCATAGTGTTCTACATAGCTCTTCCATGGAAAACAAGCAATTTAGATCCTAAAACCTTTGCTCTTGCTCTGCAGACGAGGAATACACCAACTGGTACAAAATATACGTCAGTAGTGGAGAAAGCAGGTACGTGTCTTCAAGAGCTTCTCTGCTCGCTGCAAGTACAGAGAACAAACAGGGTTTGTTTCTTGAGAAAACCAACACAGCAACAGCAAAGCATAGTGTTCTACACAGCTCTTCCATGGAAATCAAGCAATTTAGGTCCTAACACATTTGCTCTTGCTTTGCAGACGAGGAACACACCAACTGGTACAAAATATACTTCACTTGTGAAAAAGGGGCAAGAAAGTGTCTGCAGCAGCTTCTCTGCTTGCTGCAAACACAGACAACCAACAGGACTTGTGTCTTGAGAAAACCAACACAGCAACAGCAAAGCATAGTGTTCTACAGAGCTCTTCCATGGAAAACAAGCAATTTAGATCCTAAAACCTTTGCTCTTGCTCTGCAGACGAGGAATACACCAACTGGTACAAAATATACTTCACTTGTGGAAAAGGGGCAAGAAAGTGTCTGCAGCAGCTTCTCTGCTTGCTGAAAACACAGGGAACAAACAGGGTTTGTGTCTTGAGAAAACCAACACAGCAACAGCAAAGCACAGTGTTCTACATATCTCTTCCAAGGAAATCAAGCAATTTAGGTCCTAAAACCTTTGCTCCTGCTCTCCAGACGAGGAATACACCAACTGGTACAAAATATACTTCACTAGTGGAAAAGGGGCAAGAAAGTGTCTGCAGCAGCTTCTCTGCTTGCTGAAAACACAGAGAACAAACAGGGCTTGTGTCTTGAGAAAACAAACACAGCAACCGAAAACCATAGTGTTCTACATAGCTCTTCCATGGAAAACAAGCAATTTAGATCCTAAAACCTTTGCTCTTGCTCTGCAGACGAGGAATACACCAACTGGTACAAAATATACGTCAGTAGTGGAGAAAGCAGGTACGTGTCTTCAAGAGCTTCTCTGCTCGCTGCAAGTACAGAGAACAAACAAGGTTTGTTTCTTGAGAAAACCAACACAGCAACAGCAAAGCATAGTGTTCTACAGAGCTCTTCCATGGAAATCAAGCAATTTAGGTCCTAACACATTTGCTCTTGCTTTGCAGACGAGGAACACACCAACTGGTACAAAATATACTTCACTTGTGAAAAAGGGGCAAGAAAGTGTCTGCAGCAGCTTCTCTGCTTGCTGCAAACACAGACAACCAACAGGACTTGTGTCTTGAGAAAACCAACACAGCAACAGCAAAGCATAGTGTTCTACAGAGCTCTTCCATGGAAAACAAGCAATTTAGATCCTAAAACCTTTGCTCTTGCTCTGCAGACGAGGAATACACCAACTGGTACAAAATATACTTCACTTGTGGAAAAGGAGCAAGAAAGTGTCTGCAGCAGCTTCTCTGCTTGCTGAAAACACAGGGAACAAACAGGGTTTGTGTCTTGAGAAAACCAACACAGCAACAGCAAAGCACAGTGTTCTACATATCTCTTCCAAGGAAATCAAGCAATTTAGGTCCTAAAACCTTTGCTCCTGCTCTCCAGACGAGGAATACACCAACTGGTACAAAATATACGTCAGTAGTGGAGAAAGCAGGTACGTGTCTTCAAGAGCTTCTCTGCTCGCTGCAAGTACAGAGAACAAACAGGGTTTGTTTCTTGAGAAAACCGACACAGCAACAGCAAAGCATAGTGTTCTACAGAGCTCTTCCATGGAAATCAAGCAATTTAGGTCCTAACACCTTTGCTCTTGCTCTGCAGATGAGGAATACACCAACTGGTACAAAATATACTTCACTTGTGGAAAAGGGGCAAGAAAGTGTCTGCAGCAGCTTCTCTGCTTGCTGAAAACACAGGGAACAAACAGGGTTTGTGTCTGAGAAAACCAACACAGCAACAGCAAAGCACAGTGTTCTACATATCTCTTCCAAGGAAATCAAGCAATTTAGGTCCTAAAACCTTTGCTCTTGCTCTGCAGACAAGGAATACACCAACTGGTACAAAATATACTTCACTTGTGGAAAAGGGGCAAGAAAGTGTCTGCAGCAGCTTCTCTGCTTGCTGAAAACACAGGGAACAAACAGGGTTTGTGTCTTTAGAAAACCAACACAGCAACAGCAAAGCATAGTGTTCTACATAGCTCTTCCATGGAAATCAAGCAATTTAGATCCTAAAAACTTTGCTCTTGCTCTGCGACGAGGAATACACCAACTGGTACAAAATATACTTCACTTGTGGAAAAGGGGCAAGAAAGTGTCTGCAGCAGCTTCTCTGCTTGCTGAAAACACAGGGAACAAACAGGGTTTGTGTCTTGAGAAAACCAACACAGCAACAGCAAAGCACAGTGTTCTACATATCTCTTCCAAGGAAATCAAGCAATTTAGGTCCTAAAACCTTTGCTCTTGCTCTGCAGACAAGGAATACACCAACTGGTACAAAATATACTTCACTTGTGGAAAAGGGGCAAGAAAGTGTCTGCAGCAGCTTCTCTGCTTGCTGAAAACACAGGGAACAAACAGGGTTTGTGTCTTGAGAAAACCAACACAGCAACAGCAAAGCGTAGTGTTCTACATAGCTCTTCCATGGAAAACAAGCAATTTAGATCCTAAAACCTTTGCTCTTGCACTGCAGACGAGGAATACACCAACTGGTACAAAATATACTTCACTTGTGGAAAAGGGGCAAGAAAGTGTCTGCAGCAGCTTCTCTGCTTGCTGAAAACACAGGGAACAAACAAGGTTTGTGTCTTGAGAAAACCAACACAGCAACAGCAAAGCACAGTGTTCTACATATCTCTTCCAAGGAAATCAAGCAATTTAGGTCCTAAAACCTTTGCTCCTGCTCTCCAGACGAGGAATACACCAACTGGTACAAAATATACTTCACTAGTGGAAAAGGAGCAAGAAAGTGTCTGCAGCAGCTTCTCTGCTTGCTGAAAACACAGAGAACAAACAGGGTTTGTGTCTTGAGAAAACCAACACAGCAACAGCAAAGCATAGTGTTCTACATAGCTCTTCCATGGAAAACAAGCAATTTAGATCCTAAAACCTTTGCTCTTGCACTGCAGACGAGGAATACACCAACTGGTAAAAAATATACTTCACTTGTGGAAAAGGGGCAAGAAAGTGTCTGCAGCAGCTTCTCTGCTTGCTGAAAACACAGGGAACAAACAGGGTTTGTGTCTTGAGAAAACCAACACAGCAACAGCAAAGCACAGTGTTCTACATATCTCTTCCATGGAAATCAAGCAATTTAAGTCCTAAAACCTTTGCTCTTGCTTTGCAGACGAGGAACACACCAACTGGTACAAAATATACTTCACTTGTGAAAAAGGGGCAAGAAAGTGTCTGCAGCAGCTTCTCTGCTTGCTGAAAACACAGGGAACAAACAGGGTTTGTGTCTTGAGAAAACCAACACAGCAACAGCAAAGCATAGTGTTCTACATAGCTCTTCCAAGGAAAGCAAGCAATTTAGATCCTAAAACCTTTGCTCTTGCTCTGCAGACAAGGAATACACCAACTGGTACAAAATATACTTCACTTGTGGAAAAGGGGCAAGAAAGTGTCTGCAGCAGCTTCTCTGCTTGCTGAAAACACAGGGAACAAACAGGGTTTGTGTCTTGAGAAAACCAACACAGCAACAGCAAAGCACAGTGTTCTACATATCTCTTCCAAGGAAATCAAGCAATATAGATCCTAAAACCTTTGCTCCTGCTCTCCAGACGAGGAATACACCAACTGGTACAAAATATACGTCAGTAGTGGAGAAAGCAGGTACGTGTCTTCAAGAGCTTCTCTGCTCGCTGCAAGTACAGAGAACAAACAGGGTTTGTTTCTTGAGAAAACCAACACAGCAACAGCAAAGCATAGTGTTCTACAGAGCTCTTCCATGGAAATCAAGCAATTTAGGTCCTAACACATTTGCTCTTGCTTTGCAGACGAGGAACACACCAACTGGTACAAAATATACTTCACTTGTGGAAAAGGGGCAAGAAAGTGTCTGCAGCAGCTTCTCTGCTTGCTGCAAACACAGACAACCAACAGGACTTGTGTCTTGAGAAAACCAACACAGCAACAGCAAAGCATAGTGTTCTACAGAGCTCTTCCATGGAAAACAAGCAATTTAGATCCTAAAACCTTTGCTCTTGCTCTGCAGAAGAGGAATACACCAACTGGTACAAAATATACTTCACTTGTGGAAAAGGGGCAAGAAAGTGTCTGCAGCAGCTTTTCTGCTCGCTGGAAACACATACAACCAACAAGACTTGTGTCTTGAGAAAACCAACACAGTAACAGCAAAGCATAGTGTTCTACAGAGCTCTTCCATGGAAATCAAGCAATTTTAGTCCTAAAACCTTTGCTCTTGCTTTGCAGACGAGGAACACACCAACTGGTACAAAATATACGTCAGTAGTGGAGAAAGCAGGTACGTGTCTTCAAGAGCTTCTCTGCTTGCTGAAAACACAGGGAACAAACAGGGCTTGTGTCTTTAGAAAACCAACACAGCAACAGCAAAGCATAGTGTTCTTAATAGCTCTTCCAATGAAATCAAGCAATTTAGGTCCTAAAACCTTTGATCCGTCTCTGCAGACGAGGAATACACCAACTGGTACAAAATATACTTCACTTGTGGAAAAGGGGCAAGAAAGTGTCTGCAGCAGCTTCTCTGCTTGCTGCAAACACAGACAACCAACAGGACTTGTGTCTTGAGAAAACCAACACAGCAACAGCAAAGCATAGTGTTCTACATAGCTCTTCCATGGAAAACAAGCAATTTAGATCCTAAAACCTTTGCTCTTGCTCTGCAGACGAGGAATACACCAACTGGTACAAAATATACTTCACTAGTGGAAAAGGAGCAAGAAAGTGTCTGCAGCAGCTTCTCTGCTTGCTGAAAACACAGAGAACAAACAGGGCTTGTGTCTTGAGAAAACAAACACAGCAACAGCAAAGCATAGTGTTCTACATAGCTCTTCCATGGAAAACAAGCAATTTAGATCCTAAAACCTTTGCTCTTGCTCTGCAGACGAGGAATACACCAACTGGTACAAAATATACTTCACTTGTGGAAAAGGGGCAAGAAAGTGTCTGCAGCAGCTTCTCTGCTTGCTGAAAACACAGGGAACAAACAGGGTTTGTGTCTTGAGAAAACCAACACAGCAACAGCAAAGCACAGTGTTCTACATATCTTATCTCTTCCAAGGAAATCAAGCAATTTAGGTCCTAAAACCTTTGCTCTTGCTCTGCAGACAGGAATACACCAACTGGTACAAAATATACTTCACTTGTGAAAAGGGGCAAGAAAGTGTCTGCAGCAGCTTCTCTGCTTGCTGAAAACACAGGGAACAAACAGGGTTTGTGTCTTTAGAAAACCAACACAGCAACAGCAAAGCATAGTGTTCTACAGAGCTCTTCCATGGAAAACAAGCAATTTAGATCCTAAAACCTTTGCTCTTGCTCTGCAGACGAGGAATACACCAACTGTACAAAATATACTTCACTAGTGGAAAAGGAGCAAGAAAGTGTCTGCAGCAGCTTCTCTGCTTGCTGAAAACACAGAGAACAAACAGGGTTTGTGTCTTGAGAAAACCAACACAGCAACAGCAAAGCATAGTGTTCTACATAGCTCTTCCATGGAAAACAAGCAATTTAGATCCTAAAACCTTTGCTCTTGCTCTGCAGACGAGGAATACACCAACTGGTACAAAATATACTTCACTTGTGGAAAAGGGGCAAGAAAGTGTCTGCAGCAGCTTCTCTGCTTGCTGAAAACACAGGGAACAAACAGGGTTGTGTCTTGAGAAAACCAACACAGCAACAGCAAAGCACAGTGTTCTACATATCTCTTCCAAGGAAATCAAGCAATTTAGGTCCTAAAACCTTTGCTCTTGCTCTGCAGACAAGAATACACCAACTGGTACAAAATATACTTCACTTGTGGAAAAGGGGCAAGAAAGTGTCTGCAGCAGCTTCTCTGCTTGCTGAAAACACAGGGAACAAACAGGGTTTGTGTCTTGAGAAAACCAACACAGCAACAGCAAAGCGTAGTGTTCTACATAGCTCTTCCATGGAAAACAAGCAATTTAGATCCTAAAACCTTTGCTCTTGCTCTGCAGACGAGGAATACACCAACTGGTACAAAATATACTTCACTTGTGGAAAAGGGGCAAGAAAGTGTCTGCAGCAGCTTCTCTGCTTGCTGAAAACACAGGGAACAAACAAGGTTTGTGTCTTGAGAAAACCAACACAGCAACAGCAAAGCACAGTGTTCTACATATCTCTTCCAAGGAAATCAAGCAATTTAGGTCCTAAAACCTTTGCTCCTGCTCTCCAGACGAGGAATACACCAACTGGTACAAAATATACTTCACTAGTGGAAAAGGAGCAAGAAAGTGTCTGCAGCAGCTTCTCTGCTTGCTGAAAACACAGAGAACAAACAGGGTTTGTGTCTTGAGAAAACCAACACAGCAACAGCAAAGCATAGTGTTCTACATAGCTCTTCCATGGAAAACAAGCAATTTAGATCCTAAAACCTTTGCTCTTGCTCTGCAGACGAGGAATACACCAACTGGTAAAAAATATACTTCACTTGTGGAAAAGGGGCAAGAAAGTGTCTGCAGCAGCTTCTCTGCTTGCTGAAAACACAGGGAACAAACAGGGTTTGTGTCTTGAGAAAACCAACACAGCAACAGCAAAGCACAGTGTTCTACATATCTCTTCCATGGAAATCAAGCAATTTAAGTCCTAAAACCTTTGCTCTTGCTTTGCAGACGAGGAACACACCAACTGGTACAAAATAAACTTCACTTGTGAAAAAGGGGCAAGAAAGTGTCTGCAGCAGCTTCTCTGCTTGCTGAAAACACAGGGAACAAACAGGGTTTGTGTCTTGAGAAAACCAACACAGCAACAGCAAAGCATAGTGTTCTACATAGCTCTTCCAAGGAAAGCAAGCAATTTAGATCCTAAAACCTTTGCTCTTGCTCTGCAGACAAGGAATACACCAACTGGTACAAAATATACTTCACTTGTGGAAAAGGGGCAAGAAAGTGTCTGCAGCAGCTTCTCTGCTTGCTGAAAACACAGGGAACAAACAGGGTTTGTGTCTTTAGAAAACCAACACAGCAACAGCAAAGCATAGTGTTCTACATAGCTCTTCCATGGAAAACAAGCAATTTAGATCCTAAAACCTTTGCTCTTGCTCTGCAGACGAGGAATACACCAACTGGTACAAAATATACTTCACTTGTGGAAAAGGGGCAAGAAAGTGTCTGCAGCAGCTTCTCTGCTTGCTGAAAACACAGGGAACAAACAGGGTTTGTGTCTTGAGAAAACCAACACAGCAACAGCAAAGCACAGTGTTCTACATATCTCTTCCAAGGAAATCAAGCAATTTAGGTCCTAAAACCTTTGCTCCTGCTCTCCAGACGAGGAATACACCAACTGGTACAAAATATACGTCAGTAGTGGAGAAAGCAGGTACGTGTCTTCAAGAGCTTCTCTGCTCGCTGCAAGTACAGGGAACAAACAGGGTTTGTGTCTTGAGAAAACCAACACAGCAACAGCAAAGCATAGTGTTCTACAGAGCTCTTCCATGGAAATCAAGCAATTTAGGTCCTAACACATTTGCTCTTGCTTTGCAGACGAGGAATACACCAACTGGTACAAAATATACTTCACTTGTGGAAAAGGGGCAAGAAAGTGTCTGCAGCAGCTTCTCTGCTTGCTGAAAACACAGGGAACAAACAGGGTTTGTGTCTTGAGAAAACCAACACAGCAACAGCAAAGCACAGTGTTCTACATATCTCTTCCAAGGAAATCAAGCAATTTAGATCCTAAAACCTTTGCTCCTGCTCTCCAGACGAGGAATACACCAACTGGTACAAAATATACGTCAGTAGTGGAGAAAGCAGGTACGTGTCTTCAAGAGCTTCTCTGCTCGCTGCAAGTACAGAGAACAAACAGGGTTTGTTTCTTGAGAAAACCAACACAGCAACAGCAAAGCATAGTGTTCTACAGAGCTCTTCCATGGAAATCAAGCAATTTAGGTCCTAACACATTTGCTCTTGCTTTGCAGACGAGGAACACACCAACTGGTACAAAATATACTTCACTTGTGGAAAAGGGGCAAGAAAGTGTCTGCAGCAGCTTCTCTGCTTGCTGCAAACACAGACAACCAACAGGACTTGTGTCTTGAGAAAACCAACACAGCAACAGCAAAGCATAGTGTTCTACAGAGCTCTTCCATGGAAAACAAGCAATTTAGATCCTAAAACCTTTGCTCTTGCTCTGCAGAAGAGGAATACACCAACTGGTACAAAATATACTTCACTTGTGGAAAAGGGGCAAGAAAGTGTCTGCAGCAGCTTCTCTGCTTGCTGCAAACACAGGGAACAAACAAGGTTTGTGTCTTGAGAAAACCAACACAGCAACAGCAAAGCACAGTGTTCTACATATCTCTTCCAAGGAAATCAAGCAATTTAGGTCCTAAAACCTTTGCTCCTGCTCTCCAGACGAGGAATACACCAACTGGTACAAAATATACTTCACTAGTGGAAAAGGAGCAAGAAAGTGTCTGCAGCAGCTTCTCTGCTTGCTGAAAACACAGAGAACAAACAGGGTTTGTGTCTTGAGAAAACCAACACAGCAACAGCAAAGCATAGTGTTCTACATAGCTCTTCCATGGAAAACAAGCAATTTCGATCCTAAAACCTTTGCTCTTGCTCTGCAGACGAGGAATACACCAACTGGTAAAAAATATACTTCACTTGTGGAAAAGGGGCAAGAAAGTGTCTGCAGCAGCTTCTCTGCTTGCTGAAAACACAGGGAACAAACAGGGTTTGTGTCTTGAGAAAACCAACACAGCAACAGCAAAGCACAGTGTTCTACATATCTCTTCCATGGAAATCAAGCAATTTAAGTCCTAAAACCTTTGCTCTTGCTTTGCAGACGAGGAACACACCAACTGGTACAAAATATACTTCACTTGTGAAAAAGGGGCAAGAAAGTGTCTGCAGCAGCTTCTCTGCTTGCTGAAAACACAGGGAACAAACAGGGTTTGTGTCTTGAGAAAACCAACACAGCAACAGCAAAGCATAGTGTTCTACATATCTCTTCCAAGGAAAGCAAGCAATTTAGATCCTAAAACCTTTGCTCTTGCTCTGCAGACAAGGAATACACCAACTGGTACAAAATATACTTCACTTGTGGAAAAGGGGCAAGAAAGTGTCTGCAGCAGCTTCTCTGCTTGCTGAAAACACAGGGAACAAACAGGGTTTGTGTCTTTAGAAAACCAACACAGCAACAGCAAAGCATAGTGTTCTACATAGCTCTTCCATGGAAAACAAGCAATTTAGATCCTAAAACCTTTGCTCTTGCTCTGCAGACGAGGAATACACCAACTGGTACAAAATATACTTCACTTGTGGAAAAGGGGCAAGAAAGTGTCTGCAGCAGCTTCTCTGCTTGCTGAAAACACAGGGAACAAACAGGGTTTGTGTCTTGAGAAAACCAACACAGCAACAGCAAAGCACAGTGTTCTACATATCTCTTCCAAGGAAATCAAGCAATTTAGGTCCTAAAACCTTTGCTCCTGCTCTCCAGACGAGGAATACACCAACTGGTACAAAATATACGTCAGTAGTGGAGAAAGCAGGTACGTGTCTTCAAGAGCTTCTCTGCTCGCTGCAAGTACAGAGAACAAACAGGGTTTGTTTCTTGAGAAAACCAACACAGCAACAGCAAAGCATAGTGTTCTACAGAGCTCTTCCATGGAAATCAAGCAATTTAGGTCCTAACACATTTGCTCTTGCTTTGCAGACGAGGAACACACCAACTGGTACAAAATATACTTCACTTGTGGAAAAGGGGCAAGAAAGTGTCTGCAGCAGCTTCTCTGCTTGCTGCAAACACAGACAACCAACAGGACTTGTGTCTTGAGAAAACCAACACAGCAACAGCAAAGCATAGTGTTCTACAGAGCTCTTCCATGGAAAACAAGCAATTTAGATCCTAAAACCTTTGCTCTTGCTCTGCAGAAGAGGAATACACCAACTGGTACAAAATATACTTCACTTGTGGAAAAGGGGCAAGAAAGTGTCTGCAGCAGCTTTTCTGCTCGCTGGAAACACATACAACCAACAAGACTTGTGTCTTGAGAAAACCAACACAGTAACAGCAAAGCATAGTGTTCTACAGAGCTCTTCCATGGAAATCAAGCAATTTTAGTCCTAAAACCTTTGCTCTTGCTTTGCAGACGAGGAACACACCAACTGGTACAAAATATACGTCAGTAGTGGAGAAAGCAGGTACGTGTCTTCAAGAGCTTCTCTGCTTGCTGCAAACACAGGGAACAAACAGGGCTTGTGTCTTGAGAAAACCAACACAGCAACAGCAAAGCATAGTGTTCTTAATAGCTCTTCCAATGAAATCAAGCAATTTAGGTCCTAAAACCTTTGATCCGTCTCTGCAGACGAGGAATACACCAACTGGTACAAAATATACTTCACTTGTGGAAAAGGGGCAAGAAAGTGTCTGCAGCAGCTTCTCTGCTTGCTGAAAACACAGACAACCAACAGGACTTGTGTCTTGAGAAAACCAACACAGCAACAGCAAAGCATAGTGTTCTACATAGCTCTT
The DNA here is from genome assembly GCF_021018805.1 of Prinia subflava. Lineage (NCBI taxonomy): Eukaryota > Metazoa > Chordata > Aves > Passeriformes > Cisticolidae > Prinia > Prinia subflava. The sequence continues at coordinate 11,376 of NW_026960705.1, read as the reverse complement.
CCATGGAAAACAAGCAATTTAGATCCTAAAACCTTTGCTCTTGCTCTGCAGACGAGGAATACACCAACTGGTACAAAATATACTTCACTAGTGGAAAAGGAGCAAGAAAGTGTCTGCAGCAGCTTCTCTGCTTGCTGAAAACACAGAGAACAAACAGGGCTTGTGTCTTGAGAAAACAAACACAGCAACAGCAAAGCATAGTGTTCTACATAGCTCTTCCATGGAAAACAAGCAATTTAGATCCTAAAACCTTTGCTCTTGCTCTGCAGACGAGGAATACACCAACTGGTACAAAATATACTTCACTTGTGGAAAAGGGGCAAGAAAGTGTCTGCAGCAGCTTCTCTGCTTGCTGAAAACACAGGGAACAAACAGGGTTTGTGTCTTGAGAAAACCAACACAGCAACAGCAAAGCACAGTGTTCTACATATCTCTTCCAAGGAAATCAAGCAATTTAGGTCCTAAAACCTTTGCTCTTGCTCTGCAGACAAGGAATACACCAACTGGTACAAAATATACTTCACTTGTGGAAAAGGGGCAAGAAAGTGTCTGCAGCAGCTTCTCTGCTTGCTGAAAACACAGGGAACAAACAGGGTTTGTGTCTTTAGAAAACCAACACAGCAACAGCAAAGCATAGTGTTCTACAGAGCTCTTCCATGGAAAACAAGCAATTTAGATCCTAAAACCTTTGCTCTTGCTCTGCAGACGAGGAATACACCAACTGGTACAAAATATACTTCACTAGTGGAAAAGGAGCAAGAAAGTGTCTGCAGCAGCTTCTCTGCTTGCTGAAAACACAGAGAACAAACAGGGTTTGTGTCTTGAGAAAACCAACACAGCAACAGCAAAGCATAGTGTTCTACATAGCTCTTCCATGGAAAACAAGCAATTTAGATCCTAAAACCTTTGCTCTTGCTCTGCAGACGAGGAATACACCAACTGGTACAAAATATACTTCACTTGTGGAAAAGGGGCAAGAAAGTGTCTGCAGCAGCTTCTCTGCTTGCTGAAAACACAGGGAACAAACAGGGTTTGTGTCTTGAGAAAACCAACACAGCAACAGCAAAGCACAGTGTTCTACATATCTCTTCCAAGGAAATCAAGCAATTTAGGTCCTAAAACCTTTGCTCTTGCTCTGCAGACAAGGAATACACCAACTGGTACAAAATATACTTCACTTGTGGAAAAGGGGCAAGAAAGTGTCTGCAGCAGCTTCTCTGCTTGCTGAAAACACAGGGAACAAACAGGGTTTGTGTCTTGAGAAAACCAACACAGCAACAGCAAAGCGTAGTGTTCTACATAGCTCTTCCATGGAAAACAAGCAATTTAGATCCTAAAACCTTTGCTCTTGCTCTGCAGACGAGGAATACACCAACTGGTACAAAATATACTTCACTTGTGGAAAAGGGGCAAGAAAGTGTCTGCAGCAGCTTCTCTGCTTGCTGAAAACACAGGGAACAAACAAGGTTTGTGTCTTGAGAAAACCAACACAGCAACAGCAAAGCACAGTGTTCTACATATCTCTTCCAAGGAAATCAAGCAATTTAGGTCCTAAAACCTTTGCTCCTGCTCTCCAGACGAGGAATACACCAACTGGTACAAAATATACTTCACTAGTGGAAAAGGAGCAAGAAAGTGTCTGCAGCAGCTTCTCTGCTTGCTGAAAACACAGAGAACAAACAGGGTTTGTGTCTTGAGAAAACCAACACAGCAACAGCAAAGCATAGTGTTCTACATAGCTCTTCCATGGAAAACAAGCAATTTAGATCCTAAAACCTTTGCTCTTGCTCTGCAGACGAGGAATACACCAACTGGTAAAAAATATACTTCACTTGTGGAAAAGGGGCAAGAAAGTGTCTGCAGCAGCTTCTCTGCTTGCTGAAAACACAGGGAACAAACAGGGTTTGCGTCTTGAGAAAACCAACACAGCAACAGCAAAGCACAGTGTTCTACATATCTCTTCCATGGAAATCAAGCAATTTAAGTCCTAAAACCTTTGCTCTTGCTTTGCAGACGAGGAACACACCAACTGGTACAAAATATACTTCACTTGTGAAAAAGGGGCAAGAAAGTGTCTGCAGCAGCTTCTCTGCTTGCTGAAAACACAGGGAACAAACAGGGTTTGTGTCTTGAGAAAACCAACACAGCAACAGCAAAGCATAGTGTTCTACATAGCTCTTCCAAGGAAAGCAAGCAATTTAGATCCTAAAACCTTTGCTCTTGCTCTGCACACAAGGAATACACCAACTGGTACAAAATATACTTCACTTGTGGAAAAGGGGCAAGAAAGTGTCTGCAGCAGCTTCTCTGCTTGCTGAAAACACAGGGAACAAACAGGGTTTGTGTCTTTAGAAAACCAACACAGCAACAGCAAAGCATAGTGTTCTACAGAGCTCTTCCATGGAAAACAAGCAATTTAGATCCTAAAACCTTTGCTCTTGCTCTGCAGAAGAGGAATACACCAACTGGTACAAAATATACTTCACTTGTGGAAAAGGGGCAAGAAAGTGTCTGCAGCAGCTTCTCTGCTTGCTGCAAACACAGGGAACAAACAAGGTTTGTGTCTTGAGAAAACCAACACAGCAACAGCAAAGCACAGTGTTCTACATATCTCTTCCAAGGAAATCAAGCAATTTAGGTCCTAAAACCTTTGCTCCTGCTCTCCAGACGAGGAATACACCAACTGGTACAAAATATACTTCACTAGTGGAAAAGGAGCAAGAAAGTGTCTGCAGCAGCTTCTCTGCTTGCTGAAAACACAGAGAACAAACAGGGTTTGTGTCTTGAGAAAACCAACACAGCAACAGCAAAGCATAGTGTTCTACATAGCTCTTCCATGGAAAACAAGCAATTTAGATCCTAAAACCTTTGCTCTTGCTCTGCAGACGAGGAATACACCAACTGGTAAAAAATATACTTCACTTGTGGAAAAGGGGCAAGAAAGTGTCTGCAGCAGCTTCTCTGCTTGCTGAAAACACAGGGAACAAACAGGGTTTGCGTCTTGAGAAAACCAACACAGCAACAGCAAAGCACAGTGTTCTACATATCTCTTCCATGGAAATCAAGCAATTTAAGTCCTAAAACCTTTGCTCTTGCTTTGCAGACGAGGAACACACCAACTGGTACAAAATATACTTCACTTGTGAAAAAGGGGCAAGAAAGTGTCTGCAGCAGCTTCTCTGCTTGCTGAAAACACAGGGAACAAACAGGGTTTGTGTCTTGAGAAAACCAACACAGCAACAGCAAAGCATAGTGTTCTACATAGCTCTTCCAAGGAAAGCAAGCAATTTAGATCCTAAAACCTTTGCTCTTGCTCTGCACACAAGGAATACACCAACTGGTACAAAATATACTTCACTTGTGGAAAAGGGGCAAGAAAGTGTCTGCAGCAGCTTCTCTGCTTGCTGAAAACACAGGGAACAAACAGGGTTTGTGTCTTTAGAAAACCAACACAGCAACAGCAAAGCATAGTGTTCTACAGAGCTCTTCCATGGAAAACAAGCAATTTAGATCCTAAAACCTTTGCTCTTGCTCTGCAGAAGAGGAATACACCAACTGGTACAAAATATACTTCACTTGTGGAAAAGGGGCAAGAAAGTGTCTGCAGCAGCTTCTCTGCTTGCTGCAAACACAGGGAACAAACAAGGTTTGTGTCTTGAGAAAACCAACACAGCAACAGCAAAGCACAGTGTTCTACATATCTCTTCCAAGGAAATCAAGCAATTTAGGTCCTAAAACCTTTGCTCCTGCTCTCCAGACGAGGAATACACCAACTGGTACAAAATATACTTCACTAGTGGAAAAGGAGCAAGAAAGTGTCTGCAGCAGCTTCTCTGCTTGCTGAAAACACAGAGAACAAACAGGGTTTGTGTCTTGAGAAAACCAACACAGCAACAGCAAAGCATAGTGTTCTACATAGCTCTTCCATGGAAAACAAGCAATTTAGATCCTAAAACCTTTGCTCTTGCTCTGCAGACGAGGAATACACCAACTGGTAAAAAATATACTTCACTTGTGGAAAAGGGGCAAGAAAGTGTCTGCAGCAGCTTCTCTGCTTGCTGAAAACACAGGGAACAAACAGGGTTTGTGTCTTTAGAAAACCAACACAGCAACAGCAAAGCATAGTGTTCTACAGAGCTCTTCCATGGAAAACAAGCAATTTAGATCCTAAAACCTTTGCTCTTGCTCTGCAGACGAGGAATACACCAACTGGTACAAAATATACTTCACTAGTGGAAAAGGAGCAAGAAAGTGTCTGCAGCAGCTTCTCTGCTTGCTGAAAACACAGAGAACAAACAGGGTTTGTGTCTTGAGAAAACCAACACAGCAACAGCAAAGCATAGTGTTCTACATAGCTCTTCCATGGAAAACAAGCAATTTAGATCCTAAAACCTTTGCTCTTGCTCTGCAGACGAGGAATACACCAACTGGTACAAAATATACTTCACTTGTGGAAAAGGGGCAAGAAAGTGTCTGCAGCAGCTTCTCTGCTTGCTGAAAACACAGGGAACAAACAGGGTTTGTGTCTTGAGAAAACCAACACAGCAACAGCAAAGCACAGTGTTCTACATATCTCTTCCAAGGAAATCAAGCAATTTAGGTCCTAAAACCTTTGCTCTTGCTCTGCAGACAAGGAATACACCAACTGGTACAAAATATACTTCACTTGTGGAAAAGGGGCAAGAAAGTGTCTGCAGCAGCTTCTCTGCTTGCTGAAAACACAGGGAACAAACAGGGTTTGTGTCTTGAGAAAACCAACACAGCAACAGCAAAGCGTAGTGTTCTACATAGCTCTTCCATGGAAAACAAGCAATTTAGATCCTAAAACCTTTGCTCTTGCACTGCAGACGAGGAATACACCAACTGGTACAAAATATACTTCACTTGTGGAAAAGGGGCAAGAAAGTGTCTGCAGCAGCTTCTCTGCTTGCTGAAAACACAGGGAACAAACAAGGTTTGTGTCTTGAGAAAACCAACACAGCAACAGCAAAGCACAGTGTTCTACATATCTCTTCCAAGGAAATCAAGCAATTTAGGTCCTAAAACCTTTGCTCCTGCTCTCCAGACGAGGAATACACCAACTGGTACAAAATATACTTCACTAGTGGAAAAGGAGCAAGAAAGTGTCTGCAGCAGCTTCTCTGCTTGCTGAAAACACAGAGAACAAACAGGGTTTGTGTCTTGAGAAAACCAACACAGCAACAGCAAAGCATAGTGTTCTACATAGCTCTTCCATGGAAAACAAGCAATTTAGATCCTAAAACCTTTGCTCTTGCACTGCAGACGAGGAATACACCAACTGGTAAAAAATATACTTCACTTGTGGAAAAGGGGCAAGAAAGTGTCTGCAGCAGCTTCTCTGCTTGCTGAAAACACAGGGAACAAACAGGGTTTGTGTCTTGAGAAAACCAACACAGCAACAGCAAAGCACAGTGTTCTACATATCTCTTCCATGGAAATCAAGCAATTTAAGTCCTAAAACCTTTGCTCTTGCTTTGCAGACGAGGAACACACCAACTGGTACAAAATATACTTCACTTGTGAAAAAGGGGCAAGAAAGTGTCTGCAGCAGCTTCTCTGCTTGCTGAAAACACAGGGAACAAACAGGGTTTGTGTCTTGAGAAAACCAACACAGCAACAGCAAAGCATAGTGTTCTACATAGCTCTTCCAAGGAAAGCAAGCAATTTAGATCCTAAAACCTTTGCTCTTGCTCTGCAGACAAGGAATACACCAACTGGTACAAAATATACTTCACTTGTGGAAAAGGGGCAAGAAAGTGTCTGCAGCAGCTTCTCTGCTTGCTGAAAACACAGGGAACAAACAGGGTTTGTGTCTTGAGAAAACCAACACAGCAACAGCAAAGCACAGTGTTCTACATATCTCTTCCAAGGAAATCAAGCAATATAGATCCTAAAACCTTTGCTCCTGCTCTCCAGACGAGGAATACACCAACTGGTACAAAATATACGTCAGTAGTGGAGAAAGCAGGTACGTGTCTTCAAGAGCTTCTCTGCTCGCTGCAAGTACAGAGAACAAACAGGGTTTGTTTCTTGAGAAAACCAACACAGCAACAGCAAAGCATAGTGTTCTACAGAGCTCTTCCATGGAAATCAAGCAATTTAGGTCCTAACACATTTGCTCTTGCTTTGCAGACGAGGAACACACCAACTGGTACAAAATATACTTCACTTGTGGAAAAGGGGCAAGAAAGTGTCTGCAGCAGCTTCTCTGCTTGCTGCAAACACAGACAACCAACAGGACTTGTGTCTTGAGAAAACCAACACAGCAACAGCAAAGCATAGTGTTCTACAGAGCTCTTCCATGGAAAACAAGCAATTTAGATCCTAAAACCTTTGCTCTTGCTCTGCAGAAGAGGAATACACCAACTGGTACAAAATATACTTCACTTGTGGAAAAGGGGCAAGAAAGTGTCTGCAGCAGCTTTTCTGCTCGCTGGAAACACATACAACCAACAAGACTTGTGTCTTGAGAAAACCAACACAGTAACAGCAAAGCATAGTGTTCTACAGAGCTCTTCCATGGAAATCAAGCAATTTTAGTCCTAAAACCTTTGCTCTTGCTTTGCAGACGAGGAACACACCAACTGGTACAAAATATACGTCAGTAGTGGAGAAAGCAGGTACGTGTCTTCAAGAGCTTCTCTGCTTGCTGAAAACACAGGGAACAAACAGGGCTTGTGTCTTTAGAAAACCAACACAGCAACAGCAAAGCATAGTGTTCTTAATAGCTCTTCCAATGAAATCAAGCAATTTAGGTCCTAAAACCTTTGATCCGTCTCTGCAGACGAGGAATACACCAACTGGTACAAAATATACTTCACTTGTGGAAAAGGGGCAAGAAAGTGTCTGCAGCAGCTTCTCTGCTTGCTGCAAACACAGACAACCAACAGGACTTGTGTCTTGAGAAAACCAACACAGCAACAGCAAAGCATAGTGTTCTACATAGCTCTTCCATGGAAAACAAGCAATTTAGATCCTAAAACCTTTGCTCTTGCTCTGCAGACGAGGAATACACCAACTGGTACAAAATATACTTCACTAGTGGAAAAGGAGCAAGAAAGTGTCTGCAGCAGCTTCTCTGCTTGCTGAAAACACAGAGAACAAACAGGGCTTGTGTCTTGAGAAAACAAACACAGCAACAGCAAAGCATAGTGTTCTACATAGCTCTTCCATGGAAAACAAGCAATTTAGATCCTAAAACCTTTGCTCTTGCTCTGCAGACGAGGAATACACCAACTGGTACAAAATATACTTCACTTGTGGAAAAGGGGCAAGAAAGTGTCTGCAGCAGCTTCTCTGCTTGCTGAAAACACAGGGAACAAACAGGGTTTGTGTCTTGAGAAAACCAACACAGCAACAGCAAAGCACAGTGTTCTACATATCTCTTCCAAGGAAATCAAGCAATTTAGGTCCTAAAACCTTTGCTCTTGCTCTGCAGACAAGGAATACACCAACTGGTACAAAATATACTTCACTTGTGGAAAAGGGGCAAGAAAGTGTCTGCAGCAGCTTCTCTGCTTGCTGAAAACACAGGGAACAAACAGGGTTTGTGTCTTTAGAAAACCAACACAGCAACAGCAAAGCATAGTGTTCTACAGAGCTCTTCCATGGAAAACAAGCAATTTAGATCCTAAAACCTTTGCTCTTGCTCTGCAGACGAGGAATACACCAACTGGTACAAAATATACTTCACTAGTGGAAAAGGAGCAAGAAAGTGTCTGCAGCAGCTTCTCTGCTTGCTGAAAACACAGAGAACAAACAGGGTTTGTGTCTTGAGAAAACCAACACAGCAACAGCAAAGCATAGTGTTCTACATAGCTCTTCCATGGAAAACAAGCAATTTAGATCCTAAAACCTTTGCTCTTGCTCTGCAGACGAGGAATACACCAACTGGTACAAAATATACTTCACTTGTGGAAAAGGGGCAAGAAAGTGTCTGCAGCAGCTTCTCTGCTTGCTGAAAACACAGGGAACAAACAGGGTTTGTGTCTTGAGAAAACCAACACAGCAACAGCAAAGCACAGTGTTCTACATATCTCTTCCAAGGAAATCAAGCAATTTAGGTCCTAAAACCTTTGCTCTTGCTCTGCAGACAAGGAATACACCAACTGGTACAAAATATACTTCACTTGTGGAAAAGGGGCAAGAAAGTGTCTGCAGCAGCTTCTCTGCTTGCTGAAAACACAGGGAACAAACAGGGTTTGTGTCTTGAGAAAACCAACACAGCAACAGCAAAGCGTAGTGTTCTACATAGCTCTTCCATGGAAAACAAGCAATTTAGATCCTAAAACCTTTGCTCTTGCTCTGCAGACGAGGAATACACCAACTGGTACAAAATATACTTCACTTGTGGAAAAGGGGCAAGAAAGTGTCTGCAGCAGCTTCTCTGCTTGCTGAAAACACAGGGAACAAACAAGGTTTGTGTCTTGAGAAAACCAACACAGCAACAGCAAAGCACAGTGTTCTACATATCTCTTCCAAGGAAATCAAGCAATTTAGGTCCTAAAACCTTTGCTCCTGCTCTCCAGACGAGGAATACACCAACTGGTACAAAATATACTTCACTAGTGGAAAAGGAGCAAGAAAGTGTCTGCAGCAGCTTCTCTGCTTGCTGAAAACACAGAGAACAAACAGGGTTTGTGTCTTGAGAAAACCAACACAGCAACAGCAAAGCATAGTGTTCTACATAGCTCTTCCATGGAAAACAAGCAATTTAGATCCTAAAACCTTTGCTCTTGCTCTGCAGACGAGGAATACACCAACTGGTAAAAAATATACTTCACTTGTGGAAAAGGGGCAAGAAAGTGTCTGCAGCAGCTTCTCTGCTTGCTGAAAACACAGGGAACAAACAGGGTTTGTGTCTTGAGAAAACCAACACAGCAACAGCAAAGCACAGTGTTCTACATATCTCTTCCATGGAAATCAAGCAATTTAAGTCCTAAAACCTTTGCTCTTGCTTTGCAGACGAGGAACACACCAACTGGTACAAAATAAACTTCACTTGTGAAAAAGGGGCAAGAAAGTGTCTGCAGCAGCTTCTCTGCTTGCTGAAAACACAGGGAACAAACAGGGTTTGTGTCTTGAGAAAACCAACACAGCAACAGCAAAGCATAGTGTTCTACATAGCTCTTCCAAGGAAAGCAAGCAATTTAGATCCTAAAACCTTTGCTCTTGCTCTGCAGACAAGGAATACACCAACTGGTACAAAATATACTTCACTTGTGGAAAAGGGGCAAGAAAGTGTCTGCAGCAGCTTCTCTGCTTGCTGAAAACACAGGGAACAAACAGGGTTTGTGTCTTTAGAAAACCAACACAGCAACAGCAAAGCATAGTGTTCTACATAGCTCTTCCATGGAAAACAAGCAATTTAGATCCTAAAACCTTTGCTCTTGCTCTGCAGACGAGGAATACACCAACTGGTACAAAATATACTTCACTTGTGGAAAAGGGGCAAGAAAGTGTCTGCAGCAGCTTCTCTGCTTGCTGAAAACACAGGGAACAAACAGGGTTTGTGTCTTGAGAAAACCAACACAGCAACAGCAAAGCACAGTGTTCTACATATCTCTTCCAAGGAAATCAAGCAATTTAGGTCCTAAAACCTTTGCTCCTGCTCTCCAGACGAGGAATACACCAACTGGTACAAAATATACGTCAGTAGTGGAGAAAGCAGGTACGTGTCTTCAAGAGCTTCTCTGCTCGCTGCAAGTACAGGGAACAAACAGGGTTTGTGTCTTGAGAAAACCAACACAGCAACAGCAAAGCATAGTGTTCTACAGAGCTCTTCCATGGAAATCAAGCAATTTAGGTCCTAACACATTTGCTCTTGCTTTGCAGACGAGGAATACACCAACTGGTACAAAATATACTTCACTTGTGGAAAAGGGGCAAGAAAGTGTCTGCAGCAGCTTCTCTGCTTGCTGAAAACACAGGGAACAAACAGGGTTTGTGTCTTGAGAAAACCAACACAGCAACAGCAAAGCACAGTGTTCTACATATCTCTTCCAAGGAAATCAAGCAATTTAGATCCTAAAACCTTTGCTCCTGCTCTCCAGACGAGGAATACACCAACTGGTACAAAATATACGTCAGTAGTGGAGAAAGCAGGTACGTGTCTTCAAGAGCTTCTCTGCTCGCTGCAAGTACAGAGAACAAACAGGGTTTGTTTCTTGAGAAAACCAACACAGCAACAGCAAAGCATAGTGTTCTACAGAGCTCTTCCATGGAAATCAAGCAATTTAGGTCCTAACACATTTGCTCTTGCTTTGCAGACGAGGAACACACCAACTGGTACAAAATATACTTCACTTGTGGAAAAGGGGCAAGAAAGTGTCTGCAGCAGCTTCTCTGCTTGCTGCAAACACAGACAACCAACAGGACTTGTGTCTTGAGAAAACCAACACAGCAACAGCAAAGCATAGTGTTCTACAGAGCTCTTCCATGGAAAACAAGCAATTTAGATCCTAAAACCTTTGCTCTTGCTCTGCAGAAGAGGAATACACCAACTGGTACAAAATATACTTCACTTGTGGAAAAGGGGCAAGAAAGTGTCTGCAGCAGCTTCTCTGCTTGCTGCAAACACAGGGAACAAACAAGGTTTGTGTCTTGAGAAAACCAACACAGCAACAGCAAAGCACAGTGTTCTACATATCTCTTCCAAGGAAATCAAGCAATTTAGGTCCTAAAACCTTTGCTCCTGCTCTCCAGACGAGGAATACACCAACTGGTACAAAATATACTTCACTAGTGGAAAAGGAGCAAGAAAGTGTCTGCAGCAGCTTCTCTGCTTGCTGAAAACACAGAGAACAAACAGGGTTTGTGTCTTGAGAAAACCAACACAGCAACAGCAAAGCATAGTGTTCTACATAGCTCTTCCATGGAAAACAAGCAATTTAGATCCTAAAACCTTTGCTCTTGCTCTGCAGACGAGGAATACACCAACTGGTAAAAAATATACTTCACTTGTGGAAAAGGGGCAAGAAAGTGTCTGCAGCAGCTTCTCTGCTTGCTGAAAACACAGGGAACAAACAGGGTTTGTGTCTTGAGAAAACCAACACAGCAACAGCAAAGCACAGTGTTCTACATATCTCTTCCATGGAAATCAAGCAATTTAAGTCCTAAAACCTTTGCTCTTGCTTTGCAGACGAGGAACACACCAACTGGTACAAAATATACTTCACTTGTGAAAAAGGGGCAAGAAAGTGTCTGCAGCAGCTTCTCTGCTTGCTGAAAACACAGGGAACAAACAGGGTTTGTGTCTTGAGAAAACCAACACAGCAACAGCAAAGCATAGTGTTCTACATATCTCTTCCAAGGAAAGCAAGCAATTTAGATCCTAAAACCTTTGCTCTTGCTCTG